>NC_048591.1:6457500-6757500 GCF_013265735.2 Oncorhynchus mykiss | reverse complement strand
TGGGGGGTTATTTCCACCCAGAACTGGCAACCAGACTCACAGTGTAATGCAAACAAATGTGTATGAGACAGAGGGAGAAAGAGAGTGAGTGTTTGTGTTTCAAATAAGGATCCAGTGTGTGTGTCTGTCGCCATCCCTTGGGGTGTCTAGCTTGTTTATCTTTCTATATTCATAAACAATACGAGTGTGTATTTCTGCTCTAGGACTGTCTGTGTGTGCGTGTGTGTGTGTGTGTGTGTGTGTGTGTGTGTGTGAGGAGCAGCTGAGAAGGTGCTCATTATACCTGTTAGGGCATGATGTGTTTTACACGTTGAATGCATGTAGTGGGCTATATACCAGAGCCATCTATTTAATAAATTAAGCAAATGCCGGGGTTTTGCCATAAACGATATGTGTTTGTATGTGTAGTGAAGTGGACATGTGTATGGAATAATTTAATTTCATATTTGTCTGACGATATGTTTTTCAGTTTGTTTGTGGGGGTAGGGGGAGTGCAGTGCGTGGATGCATCGGGCATCGGTACAGACAGTGCACTTCAGAGGCAAACTGAGTGGGGCAGTGAGAAGGGAGAGGTCAGTGGAAGGGAGCGGGCAGTAGGTTGACGAAGGGCACACAGTGTGCTTCTGTCTCTGAAAGAGCCCCATTGATGCTAGGAGTCATGGATGCAGATGAACAAGGGGCCTTCCAGCCGACATGTCGCAGCATGGAGACACACTGCACATCCAACCCCATCCCTCGCCCCGCCTCATCCCCTCCACTCTGTAGCTAGTTCCATAGCCCACCCCAAGACACCGCCCACCCGAACAAACTCACCCAGCCTATTCATACCAGCCTACAGACACACGGACGAACAACCTCACCCAGCCTATTCATACCAGCCTACAGACACACGGACGAACAGAGAGACGGATATAAACCAAGCAGCAAAACAAGTCCTCAAACATCACGCACGTGTCTGCACACAAAGAAACACATGTGTATGCACACTAAGAAACACACGGGCATGCATGCAAAACACACACCCACTCCACACACAGCAGACCTGCCCTCTGGTCACTGGAGCACTGGTCACGTCACTTAGTGAACGTGGTTCAAACTAGAATCTGTATTTGGTGAAACAGCGCCACTGTTGGCCCCAGCGCCTTTTTATTTTGCTGGCAAAATGGAGGAGAGGAGCATCCGACAGGGTGGTACATTGTTTCCGCAGTGCATACTCTGCTGCTCTGGGGGGGGGGGGGGGGGGGGGGGACTGTGTTCGTTGTTTGAAGTAACTTTGTTTTAGTAATATCCCAAACAGTCGTGTCAGTTTCACCAAATATGGATTCTAGCTTTAATATACACTGAGTGTACAAAACATTAGGAACCCATTCCTAATATTGAGTTGCACCCCCTTTTGCCCTCAGAACAGCCTCACAATTTGTCAGGGCATGGACTCTACAATGTGTCGAAAGCATTCCATAGGGATGCTGGGCCGTGTTGACTCCAATGCTTCCTACGGTTGTGTCAAGTTGGCTGGATGTCCTTTGGGTGGTGGACCATTATTGATGCACACGGGAAACTGTTGAGCGTGAAAAACCCAGCAGTGTTGCAGTTCTTGACATGCTCAAACCGGTGCGCCTGGCACCTACTACCATGCCTTTTTCAAAGGCATTTCAATATTTGGGCTTGCCCATTCACCCTCCGAATGGCACACTTAAACAATCCATGTCTCAATTGTCTCAAGGCTTAAAACTCCTTCCTTAACCTGTCTCCTCTTCATCGACACACTGATGGAAGTGGATTTAACAAGTGACATCAATAAGGGACCATAGCTTCCACCTGGATTCACCTGGTCAGTCACGTCATGGAAAGAGCAGGTTGTCAGATCTCCCCAAGGAGATGTGGGTGTAGAGTCAGGCTCAGGAGAACCAAGTACCAAAGAAAGGGCGTTTTATTTAACTGACTCAAGAAAAGAACAACAGGACTCTGGGCTACAGTAATAGCACTGAAAACCCTCACTCAGACACAGTCCAGGGGGGGAAAAAAACCCATGTAGAACATGAGCAAATAAAACGAAAACAAAAACATTCCCGCACAAAACCCCAAAGGAAATGTCGAATTAAATACACCCCCCCCCCCCCCCTAATTAACCAAAGTGAAACCAGGTGATACACAAAACAGACATAACCAAAAGAAAAGGAAAAAGGATTGGTGGCAGCTAGTAGACCGGAGACGCCGAGCGCCGCCCGAACAGGGAGAGGAGCCACAAGTCCTGTGACATGTCTTGTACACTCTGTGTAAATCCATCTGGGTGAGTCTGTGGCTGAGTCCAAATACCCATACTTGTGTTCTAAACAGTAGTCATTTTAGGTATGCGAAATTTCAAAATATCGAGTATGCTTTTAATGCCAGGATGTTTTACTCGTTTAAGATTTTCATCTAGTAGAATTCGCTGCACACTTTTCAGGAAGAAGATGGCCTTTTCCAGAGCCAGGTGTGTTCGACAACAGCTGATAATCAGCTGATAATGAGACAAGGGGATCCGCTGTACCCAAATTAACCAACGGCAGGAATCATCGCAACTGAGCATGAGATGACTCGTTCTCACGATGGGTGAGCCTAGTATGATGATATTTGTTGCTTACTGAATTAGTTTTTATTAAACAGTACATTGGAAATAGTTTGCAGTACGATTAGCGCACTGTACTGCTGACTTTCCATCCCAAAACACGCAGCTCAATCACGCAGTCAATCAAAATCAACACATATAGCTTTAAATCAGCAAAGGGTTGACATGGTAGCCAATATTAAACCGGTTTTACTGTCCTGACAAGTCCAGTGTGTGTGTTTTATTGGAGTCAGTGTACTGTATGCAGTGTGTGTGTGTGTGTGTGTGTGTGTGTGTGTGTGTGTGTGTGTGTGTGTGTGTGTGTGTGTGTGTGTGTGTGTGTGTGTGTGTGTGTGTGTATTGTTAGATCAGCTGTTTTGGGAATGGAGACCGCACTGCTAGTTAAAAGGAGGCAGGCTATCTACAGGCCCGGAGTGATGTTAGGACCAGCTGGTGAATACAGTCACTGAGTAAACACACTGTCAATGCTGCCTGGACGGATGGAGAGAACCAGAGTAGGCCCAAATGAAAGGGAGAGATAGAGGGACGAGAGTTTAAAATTGTGAAACGGTAGAGATTCCTCAGCACAGGGCAAAGGGGACGATTTTCTCTCTCAGCTGATCTTCTTCCCTTTCATGTTTATGAAGCCAGACATGATCCTCCAACTCATGGCGTATGAACCCAGTGTACCTTACAGTCTGGCGAACGAATAGAATAGAATCAATCACTTAAATGTATTTAGAAAGCCCTTTTCACCTCAGCAGATGTCACAAACTGCCATACAGAAACCCAGGATAAAAACCCCAAACAGCAAACAGTGCAGATGTAGAAGCATGAATGAGTTATAGGTATCATAGTAAAGGACACAGACTGTTGCTCCAAGATGTCTAATCGTTGTCTCAGACCATCAGAGTATTATCTAGCGAGCATGAAAATAGAGTCTGTGTCAGTGTATCAGATTTACATCAGAGGGGTCACCATGAACTCACACTCACGAACAAGCGCTTACACACCGACCCCTACACTCACGTACGCACCTACGCACACACGCACGCACACTGTCTCAGACGTCCACAGCTTGGTTTAACAGAGAGCCCAGTTGTTCCCCCAGTTCCTCCTTCCCCTCCTCAGACGAGACGGCGCAGGTCTACATTTCAAAGGCCAAGGTCACGGTGGCCTACATGCGTACACCAGGAAGTCAGACGCTAGTGAGAGTAATTAGGGGGCTGGGGAGTGGAAGCCTTCAATCTCTCTCCCGACTCTGTCCATCTCTCTCTCTCTCTCTCTCTCTCTCTCTCTATATATATATATATATATATATATATATATATGCCCAATTTCACTCTCTTTCCTCTTCTTATGTAACCTCTTCATAAGCTTTTCTATAAACTTTATTGGTAACTCCTCTAAAGATTCTCCAATGATATAACAATCTAAACATTTGATTTTGGTCATGTTTGAATGAAACATAATGGAAGAAATCCTTCTCCTCTCCTTTCTCTGTTCAAACTTTCCCTGTTAATTCTCACAGGTCTTTCCAAGATGTATGTTTTGTCTTGTCCCACCGTGTCCCGTGTAAATATCGTTTTCCTTTGTTTTTATCCGTATATATTTCGTATATACTTTAATCTCACTTTCCATCTACGGACTGAATATACTCTCCTGCAACCTGCCTCACCCAATGTGGTACGGATCTGCTATTTTTTGTACTTTAGAACCGGAACCCCCATCAGAAGCTAGCCAGCTAACTAGCTACTAGCTAGTAGTCAGTTAGCCACTGCTAGCGGTCTTCACCGTTAACTCGGACACCAGCCAGCCTCAGCTCGGTCAATACCTGCCAGTCTGCACAGCGCGATATCAACCCAGAGCATATTGGACTGCTTTTTCTCTACCACATCTCCGGATTCCAACCGCAAGCGCTGAACCTTTACACCGGATCATTGCAGCTAGCTAGCTGCAATCCGAGTGGCTACTCCTGGCTAACGTTTCTGTCCCAAAGCAAGCACCAGTTAGCCTTGAGCTAGCCTCGAGCTAGGCCCATCTCCCGACTAGCCGAGAAGGTCCACCAGCAAATTCTTGGGCTACAATACCTCTTTTGTCAATTGGCCTGGACCCTTTACTGCCAACACGGAGCCCCGCCGATCCATCATGACTGGTCTGCCGACGTAATTGTCCGAGGTGCTAGCCCCGGCCCGCTAGCTGTCTGAATCGCTGTGTCTCCAGCTCGCCTAGTGTAGGAGCGACTACTGAATCGGCTCCCTGACTCACCTATTGCTTCTCATTGGACCCTATGATCACTCGGCTACACATGCCTTTCCCTAATGTCAATATGCCCTGTCTATTGCTGTTTTGGTTAGTGATTATTGTCTTATTTCACTGTAGAGCCCCTAGCCATGCCCAATATGCCTTAGATAGCCCATTTGTCCCACCCCCCACACATGCGGTGACCTCACCTGGCTTAACTGGTGCCTCTAGAGACAAAACCTCTCTCATCGTCACTCAATGCCTAGGTTTACCTCCACTGTACCCACACCCTTGTCTGTACATTATTCCTTGAAAGCAGGAAGCACCAGTGACTCTGGTCAAATGATGGTCAAATGAAGCAGATGCTAAACTACAGGACTGTTTGCTATCACAGAATGGAACATGTTCCGGGATTCTTCTGATGGCAATGAGGAGTACACCACATCAGTCACTGGCTTTATCAATAAGTGCATTGAGGACGTCGTCCCCACAGCGACTGTACGTACATACCCCAACCAGAAGCCATGAATTACAGGCAACATTCGCACTGAGCTAAAGTATAGAGCTGCCGCTTTCAAGGTGCTGGACTCTAACCCAGAAGCTTACAACCTGCGATGAACCATCAAACAGGCAAAGCGTAAATACCGGGCAAAGATTGAATCATACTACACCGGCTCCGAAGCTCATGTTATGTGGCAGGCCTTGCAAACTATTACAGACTACAAAGGGAAGCACAGCCGTGAGCTGCCCAGTGACACGAGCCTACCAGATGAGCTAAATCACTTCTATGCTCGCTTCGAGACAAACAACACTTCGAGGCAAGCAACACTGAGGCATCAGTTGTTTCCGGACGACTGTGTGATCACTCTCTCCGTAGCCGACGTGAGTAAGACCTTTAAACAGGTCAACATACACAAGGCTGCGGGGCCAGATGGATGACCAGGACGTGTGCTCCGGGCATGTGCTGACCAACTGGCAGGTGTCTTCACTGACATGCCCCTGATTAAGTCTGTAATACCAACATGTTTCAAGCAGACCACCATAGTCCCTGTGCCCAAGAACACAAAGGCAACCTGCCTAAATATCTACAGACCTGTAGCACTTACGTCCGTATCCATGAAGTGCTTTGAAAGATTTGTAATGGCTCACATCAACATCATTATCCCAGAAACCTTAGACCCACTCCAATTTGCATACCGCCCAAACAGATCCACAGATGATGCAGTACATCACTGAGGCTAAGCTGCCTGCCATCCAGGACCTCTACACCAGGCGGTGTCAGAGGAAGGCCCTAAAAATGGTCAAAGACCCCAGCCACCCCAGTCATAGACTGTTCTCTCTACTACCGCATGGCAAGCGGTACCGGAGTGCCAAGTCTAGGACAAAAAGGCTTCTCAACAGTTTTTACCCCCAAGCCATAAGACTCCTGAACAGGTAATCAAATGGCTACCCGGACTATTGTGTGTCCCCCCTACCACTCTTTCTACACTGCTGCTACTCTCTGTTTATCATATATGCATAGTCACTTTAACTATATATTCATGTACATACTACCTCAATTGGGCCAACCAACCAGTGCTCCCGCACATTGGCTAACCGGGCTATCTGCATTGTGTCCCACCCACCACCCGCCAACCCCTCTTTTACGCTACTGCTACTCTCTGTTAATCATATATGCATAGTCACTTTAACCATATCTACATGTACATACTACCTCAATCAGCCTGGCTAACCGGTGTCTGTATGTAGCCTCGCTACTTTTATAGCCTCACTACTGTATATAGCCTGTGTTTTTACTGTTGTTTTATTTCTTTACCTACCTATTGTTCACATAACACCTTTTTGCACTATTTGTTAGAGACTGTAAGTAAGCATTTCACTGTAAGGTCAGAGACCTGTTGTATTAAGCGCACGTGACAAATAAACTTTGATTTGATTTGAATCTTTTCTTCCACGCCCAGAAATCTTCTCCTTTTACTCTCTGTTCCGAATGCACTAGACGACCAGTTCTTATAGCCTTTAGCCGTACCCTTATCCTACTCCTCCTCTGTTCGTCTGGTGATGTAGAGGTTAACCCAGGCCCTGCAGCCCCCAGCACCACTCCCATTCCCCAGGCGCTCTCATTTATTGACTTCTGTAACCGTAAAATACTTGGTTTCATGCATGTTAACATCAAAAGCCTCCTCCCTAAGTTTGTTATATTCACTGCTTTAGCACACCGCCAACCCTGATGTCCTTGCCGTGTCTGAATCCTGGCTTAGGAAGGCTACAAAAAATCTTGAAATTTCTATCCCCAGATACAAAATATTCCGACAAGATAGAACTGCCAAAAGGGTCGGAGTTGCAATCTACTGCAGAGATAGCCTGCAGAGTTCTGTCATACTATCCAGGTCTGTGCCCAAACAATTCAAGCTTCTACTTTTAAAAATCCACCTTTCCAGAAACAACTCTCTCACCGTTGCCGCTTCTATAGACCACCCTCAGCCCCCAGCTGTGCCCTGGACACCATATGTGAATTGATTGCCCCATCTATCTTCAGAGTTCGTACTGTTAGGTGACCTAAACTGGGATATGCTTAACACCCCGGCCGTCCTACAATCTAAGCTATACGCCCTCAATCTCACAAAAATGATCAAGGAACCTACCAGGTACAACCCTAAATCCGTAACCATGGGCACTCTCTTAGATATCATACAGAACAACTTTCCCTATAAATACACCTCTCCTGTCTTCAACCAGGATCTCAGCGATCACTGCCTCATTGCCTGCGTCCACAGTCAAATGACCAGCCTCATCACTGTCAAACGCTCCCTAAAACACTTCAGCGAGCAGGCCTTTCTAATCGACCTGGCCCGGGTACCCTGGAAGGATATTGACCTCATCCCGTCAGTAGAGGATGACTGGTTGCTCTATAAAAGGGTTTTCCTCACCATCTTAAATAAGCATTCCCCATTCACAAAATGTAGAACTAAGAACAGATATAGCCCTTGGTTCACCCCAGACTTGACTGCCCTTGACCAGCACAAAAACATCCTGTGGCATTCTGCATTAGCATCGAATAGCCCCCGTGATATTCAACTTTTCAGGGAAGTCAGAAACCAATATACACAGTCAGTTAGGAATACAAAGGCTAGCTTTTTCAAACAGATATTAACATCCTGTAGCACTAACTCCAAAAATCTTTGGGACACTGTAAAGTCCATGGAGAATAAGAGCACCTCATCCAACCTGCCCACTGGTCATCTCCAAAGCCAACACTTCCTTTGGCTGCCTTTCCTTCCAGTTCTCTGCTGCCAATGACTGGAACGAATTGCAAGAATCACTGAAGCTGGAGACTCGTATCTCCCTCACTAACTTTAAGCATCAGCAGTTAGAGCAGCTTACCGATCAATGTACCTGTACACAGCCAATCTGTAAATAGCCCACCCAACTACCTCATCCCCATATTGTTCTTTATCTTATTGCTCTTTTGCACCCCAGTATGAACATCATCATCTGCACATCTATCACTCCAGTGTTAATGCTCAATTGTAATTATTTTGCCTCTACGGCCTATTTATTGCCTTACCTCCCTAATTCTTCTACATTTACAAACACTGTACATATATTTTTCTATTGTGTTCTTGACTGTACGTTTGTTTATGTGTAACTCTGTGTTCTTGTTTTTGTCGCACTGCTCTGCTTTATCTTTGCCAGGTCTCAGTTGCAAATGAGAACTTGTTCTCAACTGGCTTACCTGGTTTAATAAAGGTGAAATAAAATAAAACCCCTTATGTAAAAACCACATTCATTTTATGTCATCTCATGTAATTTGTTCCAATATCACATGTGATTTTAGGTGAAGTTAATGTTATCACGTGACAAAGTGTAATGCATCGTGACAACATGAAACTACATGTGATTATCATATGGGAAACCATGTGTTTTTTTTTAAAGGGCCCTCACAGTCTTCTACGCCATCTCTCCTCCGCCATCTCTCCCCTGCCTATCTCTATCTTTCCCAGCTCCTCGTTATATCACTCAATCCTTCACTAACTCCCTCTCTGTCTCTCTGTGTCTCACTCCCTTTCTCGCCCTGCCTCTCTGTCTCATCCTACCCTGACCCCTGTTCTGACCTGATTCGGGGTAACCATGCCCTTGGTCTACGGCTCACTGGCCATTCTTTAATGCTTTACGGAAAACTATCTCCATGGTAATCCTCTTAGGCGGGTCAACATTCGACAATGGATCACCAAGAGAGGCCCAATCCATCCCAAAGTGCAGAAAACACATTTGAAACACACTAAAACACTTACTTTATTGATTTAAATTGGGTGAAAAGGTGATCCTCCTTGCTCTACTTCTTCGTGTGAGTTACGGTCCTAAAAGGAACTGACACACATAGACATCATCATGACCCCAAACCTCACAAACAACAACTCCACAGGCCCTGGTGCTTTATCAGGCCCCACAATGGGAGCACATGAGAGAGAAAAACAGGCAAAAGAAAAGACACCGGACAAAAACACCTCGATCAAAGGCATCGAAACCTTTTTTTTTTTCTACGATAGAGAGAGACAGAAAGAGAGAGGAGGAACCTGCTTTTCAATGGGCCGTTCTGGGAAAGCATCGGCCACACAAGAGAGGGACCAAAAGCAAACGGATGATATGGATTTACGTTGGCCAGTGGAATGACAAAGGGAGTTTGTTCTTACATACTTTGGTGGCAATGACGCATTCACAAAGAAACGTTGAGTGGGGTGAGGGGGGGGGGGGGGGGGGGGGTGAATGAATAGAAAAGGGAGAGAATGGGCTGACGGAAACGCTGTACAATAGTTTATTAATGTGTAAGGGACAGGGCAAACGTCAGTGTCTAAACTACTTTAAGATTTAACTCAAACATTCAGTTGAAGTTTGGAAGTGATTATTCACACATCCTCGTCTAAAATGAATTTAAGGGGGACATTTTCTTGGAAACCTGTGGAGTTGACGACTGCAACACAGAGTTGTCAAATCTTCTTTGTCTGTTTCTCAAAGAAAGACCAAACCACCCTTACAAGAGGCTGTTCAGCATAGACCGTACTGTACTGTTTTCAACATTCTGACAATAACCTGCTAACCCCTATAGATTTTAACCAAGAGAATGCAACAAGTAGATTATTAGCAGACTGCAGGGACAAAGTGCAACTCTAAAAAGGACACACTGTGAGCTTTTACATATGTTTAGATTAAACCGGGTTCTTAGTGCAGGGGCAACTCAGATACACAGGGCTAAAGGGCCAAGAGTTCACCGAAACTAAAGTCATGAGCACCTCATCACCTTACAGGATTGAGAGTTTGCAACATTCTCATGGTAGAGCTCAACAAAAACGACCTTTCTGAAAACATAAACAACTCTCTGAAAACAGACTGAGACCGAACCCTCTCTCTCTCTGACTTGTCATGTTGTCCAGGTACAGACGCCAGGCCTGGACAGTGTCTGGGGTCCAACAGAGCCTCCAGAGAGGGCACATCCTGTCCAAGGGGGGACCAGGGGGAGCATCCCTAACCCCGGGAGGTGGGAGGGATCAGGTCAGGGGTCAGGGCTACTCTCCCAGGTTTCAAAGCTGGCTGGGGGCTGGGGGGGTCAGAGGTGAGGAGAGGGGGGGCTCAGATTTGGGGGGGGGGTCCCCCTCTCAGGGGTCAGCTCTAGTTAAGGCTGCTGTGTCTTTGTGGAGCGAGGCGAGGCGGCAGACACACTAATGGCTTCCGCAATTAAACACTAAAAGTGGAAGCGATTAGCTCGTCCGCTTAAAGAGGCAATGAGCGCCTTGACGACGGCCGCATGGACCCAATTACCTTGTCTGTCTCCGAGAGCTTGTTACCCAGCATTCATTGCATGCAGCGGGGCTTAACTCAGTGATTGAAGTTGGTCATCCAGAAATCAATCACTCAGGACCAGGGCACCTCTCCTATTGACCCCAGTATATAAACAAAGTCACTGTGTGGGACTACTACATATGGGACGTGTTTCAAAAGGGGATAAAGAGTAAAGACACTATTAGCTTAGAGAGGGAGAGGGAGAGGGAGAGGGAGAGGGAGAGGGAGAGGGAGAGGGAGAGGGAGAAAGAGAGAGAGAGAGAGAGAGAGAGAGAGAGAGAGAGAGAGAGAGAGAGAGAGAGAGAGATGAAGGGGCATTGTTGGGGAGAGAATGAGAATGATTATTGTTGGAAGATTGGTAGGTAAAATACTTTAAGGAACAGATCACTCTGAGGGGGGTGAAAGGAGGATAAAAGAGAGGAAGAGAAGGCAGAGAGAAAGAAAGTGAGAAACTGAATGCAAATATTTAGATGTGGGCTCCAGAGTGGCACAGCGGTCTAAGGCACTGTATCTCAGTGCTAGAGGTGTCACTACAGACACCCTGGTTCAAATCCAGGCTGTATCACAACCGGCTGTGATTGGGAGTCCCATAGGGCGGTGCACAATTGGCCCAGCGTTGTCTGGGTGTGGCCAGTGTTCTTAACTGATTTGCCATGTTAAATGAAGGACAAGACAGACAGAGTGTGAGTAAGAGGTGGAGAGAGTGAGGAGTGTAGGGAAAGAGTGAAATAAGCTAAGTAAATGAACTTGGTAAAAGAAAGAGTGGGTGCAAAAAGAAGGATAGCGAGGAGCGAGGAGTCGTACTGCAAAAAGAAGAGAGGGGCACACTTATGTAACCCTCTCCATTACTGCCAACAGCTGGGTCTGGGCTTGCTGTAAACCTCCAGACTTCATGTGTATGTTACTAATAACATCAGAAACTGGACTGAGAACAGACATGGTCCTGGTCTTGATCCTTGGCAAAGACACGTTTTTGGGAAACTCTTATAGAGGTAACTGAGGCAGAGGCAAAGGAAAGTGGTCGGGAGAAT
Source organism: Oncorhynchus mykiss (assembly GCF_013265735.2). NCBI lineage: Eukaryota > Metazoa > Chordata > Actinopteri > Salmoniformes > Salmonidae > Oncorhynchus > Oncorhynchus mykiss. The sequence continues at coordinate 6,745,800 of NC_048591.1, read as the reverse complement.
GAAGTAGTACAGGCGTCAGAATCCAGCTCTCAACAAGCGTCGGTCCACCCGTTGATTGTAATTTGCATTTGAAAACGTGCAGGGAAGGAGCATGCGATCTGGAACAGGGACCGTTTTTTGAGCACCCATCACTGACACCGACAACTATTGAAAATGTTTCCACAGTAAACACACACACACAAGCGGACCATTAGACGGAACACAAACAACTGCGTAGGGGGATACGAAAAATGCTTGTGAAATCGATTCCGATCTATTTGACCACTGAGCAAGAAAAACCTAATGCGTCATAGGAGTGAATAATGACCTTTTAACAGTGATGTTATCACTGACCAACAACTCTGTTTACTGGTTTCACCAATCTGTGTTTTCTTTGTGAATGAAACTGCACTTCTGGCACAAACAGCTATGAGATCATTACTTTTCGGACGCACGAGACAGATTAGCTGGGCGGTTGTAACATGTCTGGCTTGCTTTCTTCCAAACACACAGCCAGGGAAACGGAGGATAGGATCAGTACTGAGGCCTGGGGGGGAGGGTCATTAGGTCGGTAGGTAGGGTTGCTCACACAGACACACGCACGCACGCACGCACGCACGCACACACACACACACACACACACACACACACACACAGAACTTATCTGTCCCATATGAGAGATCAAAGAGCAAGACCATCAAACAAAGAAGGGGGAACGCCAACAAAAACAAACTCCTGTAGAGATACAGGTTGAGAAGGAGGGAGCGGGAGAAAGAGAACTGAGAGAGAGGGAGAGAGAGTGGAGAGAGCAAGAGAGAGAAAAACTGAGCGAGAGGGAGAGAGAGTGGAGAGAGCAAGAGAGAGAACAACTGAGCGAGAGGGAGAGAGAGTGGAGAGAGCAAGAGAGAGAAAAACCAACTTGAGCGAGAAACTATTGCATAGCTAAAACGAGGCGAGGTCACCACACCGACCCGCTCAGCGCACACAAAACAAATACTGGGCACCTCCCAAAAGGTCAATCAGACAACCACAACCAAGTGGGACGCTGCCGTCAGCCAATCATACATTCTGGTTGTGACTTCAGAGGTACAGTTGGATTCAGACCAGGAAATGTGATCTATGCTGGAGAGCAAAATGCTCCAAAGAGTTCCTCTTGGAAATCCCAACCTTATTTGAATTTAGGCCCCAGAGCCTCCACTCTCGGGCTCCGGTTTCACCAGCCATTTCGTTTACCAGAAATGAGGCGGAGAGAGAGAGAGAGAACTTTTCATGCCTCAGATACAATTTGGCACCAGGGGCCGAAACTAACTACAGTTCAGGCAAGTTGACGTCAGGAAGCACGTACAGTGTAGACACGTATGGAAATGTGAAACACACAATAGCATCGTATCTAAACTTTCATGTTCGTTACTCAATTTTGAGGGCCGAGTTTCGAAACATCGGGAGAGTTCTCACTTCCAGGTGATAAGCAGACAGTCATTAACTTAGATTCACAATGCAGGGAAGTTTCTACTCTCCATAACAGCCACGGTAAGGCTGAGAGATATTGTTCTACTTCCATCAGATGGTCTATTTTAGACAGCACAGCATGAATTGCCTTTTCAGCTGGGTGCGCTGTAGTTTACACACTGGGATTACATCTCCTCCTATTCACAGGAGGTGGACAACAATACAAAGGCCACATGTGACCAGCACTCACATGACAGCATTATGTTTGCGTGCAAATGTGCTCAAATTCAAAGAACCACTGGAATAACAACAAAAGGTCCACACTGAGTTTACATACAAATGCATACAGACATGCATGTATGCTTGCATACGCACACACACAAACACATACACACAATAATGCACACAAACTATGACACGTGGTACGCAGACCAGCGACCAGCTGGTCCAGAGTCAGAGATAGCTCTTTTTATGGCCTATCAACCAGAGGCTGTTCAAAGGCTGAGCCACTGACCTCGGACCTGGGAAAGTGAGATGAGTTCAATTAGCTCTCTCTAACTAGACAGAGAGAGATGTCTAGAAAAGGTCATCAAACAATCAACGAGCCCAGAGCTGACCTGACCAGAAGCACATGCTGCTTCATGTCGGCTTTATGGCAGTGCCCACAGTCTATGTGACTTTATGTTGTCTTCATGGCAGTGTCCATGGTCTATGGGGCTTCATGTTGTCTTTATTACAGTGTCCATGGTCTATGGGACTTTATGTTGTCTTCATGGCAGTGTCCACAGTCTATGGGACTTCATGTTGTCTTTATTACAGTGTCCATGGTCTATGGGACTTTATGTTGTCTTTATCACAGTGTCCATGGTCTATGGGAATTTTTCTTGTATTCATGGCAGTGTCCATGGTCTATGGGAATTTATCTTGTCTTCATGGCAGTGTCCACAGTCTATGGGACTTTATGTTGTCTTTATCACAGTCTCCATGGTCTATGGGACTTTATGTTGTCTTCATGGCAGTGTCCACAGTCTATGGAGCTTCATGTTGTCTTTATTACAGTGTCCATGGTCAATGGGACTTTATGTTGTCTTCATGGCAGTGTCCACAGTCTATGGGGCTTCATGTTGTCTTTATTACAGTGTCCATGGTCTATGGGACTTTATGTTGTCTTCATGGCAGTGTCCACAGTCTATGGGACTTCATGTTGTCTTTATTACAGTGTCCATGGTCTATGGGACTTTATGTTGTCTTCATGGCAGTGTCCACAGTCTATGGGACTTCATGTTGTCTTTATTACAGTGTCCATGGTCTATGGGACTTTATGTTGTCTTTATCACAGTGTCCATGGTCTATGGGAATTTTTCTTGTATTCATGGCAGTGTCCATGGTCTATGGGAATTGATCTTGTCTTCATGGCAGTGTCCACAGTCTATGGGACTTTATGTTGTCTTTATCACAGTCTCCATGGTCTATGGGACTTTATGTTGTCTTCATGGCAGTGTCCACAGTCTATGGAGCTTCATGTTGTCTTTATTACAGTGTCCATGGTCGATGGGACTTTATGTTGTCTTCATGGCAGTGTCCACAGTCTATGGGACTTCATGTTGTCTTTATTACAGTGTCCATGGTCTATGGGACTTTATGTTGTCTTCATGGCAGTGTCCACGGTCTATGGGACTTCATGTTGTCTTTATTACAGTGTCCATGGTCTATGGGACTTTATGTTGTCTTTATCACAGTGTCCATGGTCTATGGGAATTTTTCTTGTATTCATGGCAGTGTCCATGGTCTATGGGAATTGATCTTGTCTTCATGGCAGTGTCCACAGTCTATGGGACTTTAGGTTGTCTTTATCACAGTCTCCATGGTCTATGGGACTTTATGTTGTCTTCATGGCAGTGTCCACAGTCTATGGAGCTTCATGTTGTCTTTATTACAGTGTCCATGGTCGATGGGACTTTATGTTGTCTTCATGGCAGTGTCCACAGTCTATGGGACTTCATGTTGTCTTTATTACAGTGTCCATGGTCTATGGGACTTTATGTTGTCTTCATGGCAGTGTCGATGGTCTATGGGACTTCATGTTGTCTTTATTACAGTGTCCATGGTCTATGGGACTTTATGTTGTCTTTATCACAGTGTCCATGGTCTATGGGAATTTTTCTTGTATTCATGGCAGTGTCCATGGTCTATGGGAATTGATCTTGTCTTCATGGCAGTGTCCACAGTCTATGGGACTTTATGTTGTCTTTATCACAGTCTCCATGGTCTATGGGACTTTATGTTGTCTTCATGGCAGTGTCCACAGTCTATGGAGCTTCATGTTGTCTTTATTACAGTGTCCATGGTCGATGGGACTTTATGTTGTCTTCATGGCAGTGTCCACAGTCTATGGGACTTCATGTTGTCTTTATTACAGTGTCCATGGTCTATGGGACTTTATGTTGTTTTCATGGCAGTGTCCACAGTTTATGGGACTTCATGTTGTCTTTATTACAGTGTCCATGGTCTATGGGACTTTATGTTGTCTTCATGGCAGTGTCCACAGTCTATGGGACTTCATGTCTTTATTACAGTGTCCATGGTCTATGGGACTTTATGTTGTCTTCATGGCAGTGTCCACAGTCTATGGGCCTTCATGTTGTCTTTATTACAGTGTCCATGGTCTATGGGACTTTATGTTGTCTTCATGGCAGTGTCCACAGTCTATGGGACTTCATGTTGTCTTTATTACAGTGTCCATGGTCTATGGGACTTTATGTTGTCTTTATCACAGTGCCCGTGGTCTATGGGAATTTTTCTTGTATTCATGGCAGTGTCCATGGTCGATGGGAATTTATCTTGTCGTCAAGGCAGTGTCCACAGTCTATGGGACTTCATGTTGTCTTTATTACAGTGTCCATGGTCTATGGGACTTTATGTTGTCTTCATGGCAGTGTCCACAGTCTATGGGAATTCATGTTGTCTTTATTACAGTGTCCATGGTCTATGGGACTTTATGTTGTCTTTATGGCAGTGTCCACAGTCTATGGGACTTCATGTTGTCTTTATCACAGTGTCCATGGTCTATGGGAATTGTTGTTGTATTCATGGCAGTGTCCATGGTTTATGGGACTTTATGTTGTCTTTATGGCAGTGTCCACAGTCTATGGGACTTCATGTTGTCTTTATTACAGTGTCCATGGTCTATGGGACTTTATGTTGTCTTCATGGCAGTGTCCACAGTCTATGGGACTTCATGTTGTCTTTATTACAGTGTCCATGGTCTATGGGACTTTATGTTGTCTTCATGGCAGTGTCCACAGTCTATGGGACTTCATGTTGTCTTTATTACAGTGTCCATGGTCTATGGGACTTTATGTTGTCTTTATCACAGTGCCCATGGTCTATGGGAATTTTTCTTGTATTCATGACAGTGTCCATGGTCTATGGGAATTTATCTTGTCTTAATGGCAGTGTCCATGGTTTATGGGACTTTATGTTGTCTACATGGCAGTGCCAATGGTCTATGGGACTTTATATTGTCTTCATGGCAGTGTCCATGGCCTATGGGAATTTATCTTGTCTTCATGGCAGTGGCCATGGTTTATGGGACATTATCTTGTCTTTATGGCAGTGTCCATGGTCTATGGGACATTGTCTTGTCTTTATGACAGTGTCCATGGTCTATGGGACTTTATGTTGTCTTTATGACAGTGTCCATGGTCTATGGGACTTTATGTTGTCTTTATGACAGTGTCCATGGTCCATGGGACATCATCTTGTCCTTATGGCAGTGTCCATGGTCTATGGTACATTATCTTGTCTTTATGGCAGTGTCCATGGTCTATGGGACTTTATGTTGTCTTTATGGCAGTGTCCATGGTCTATGGGACTTTATGTTGTCTTTATGACAGTGTCGGTGAGAAGTGCTGAAGACATGGCGGACGTAAAGACAGCTTAACTCTCTATGAGAGAAACCAAGCAGTCTGGGCCCATCATCCTCACCTCACACTCACTATGTCAAGGTGTGGTCATGTGACCATTCAACTTTGTGAGAACTCCTCACTATGTACATGTCATAAGCCTTTCTAGCAAGAGAGAAGCAATCGTCGCAAGACCCAAGGCCTTAAACATACTTTGAAATCCTGCGGCCAAGGCTTCTCATTAGGCCCAGACACATTGCATCTCATTACAAGTGCTTTGGTAATGCTAATCCCAAAGACAATGCCTTTACCAAGAGGACCACATGGGGCGAGACTGCCTGAGATCGCTCAGGCCCCTGAGTCCCGACGTACATGACAAAGTCCCTGTTCAACTCTAATCCTGTTCCCATTGGCTCATGCCTAATGATTCTGGTCATAATCATGTAAGGAGGGCAAGAGAAATACTTCACCAACTTTAAGCCATCCCAACTGATTATGGAACAACTCTTTCATGTGGAGTCAAAGTTCATCTGTTAGCTAAACGTTTCCCAGAACGTCACATAAGCAGTAGGCAGAAGGTTGAAGGTTAGTTTTCTGAACCTAACCGTGCTGCAAAGCTGCTGTAGAATTGAACTGGGCAGGCTATCCACTTCATGTGATTTCTCAGAGAACATAGGCTACTGTACCACAAGGCCACATATGCTGAGTGACTTAATGTACTTTTCTTTCTTCTAGGCTACAGTCTGCTTATTAAACTATTTGAGTGTAGGCCCTTAGTCCAGAAGATACAGTTGAAGTCGGAAGTTTACAAACACTTAGGTTGGAGTCATTGAAACTCGTTTTTCAACCACTCCATGTATTTATTGTTAACAAACTATAGTTTTGGCAAGTCGGTTAGGACATCTACTTTGTGCATGACACAAGTAATTTTCCAACAATTGTTTACAGATAGATTATTTCACTTAAAATTCCCTGTATCACAATTTCAGTGGGTCAGAAGTTTACATACACTAAGTTGACTGTGCCTTTAAACAGCTTGGAAAATTCCAGAAAATGATGTCATGGCTTTAGAAGCTTCTGATTGGCTAATTGACATAATTTGAGTCAATTGGAGGTGTACCTGTGGATGTATATCAAGGCCTACCTTCAAACTCAGTGCCTCTTTGCTTGACATCATGGGAAAATCAAAAGAAAACAGCCAAGACCTCAGAAAAAATTGTAGACCTCCACAAGTCTGGTTCATCCTTGGGAGCAATTTCCAAATGCCTGAAGGTACCACGTTCATCTATAAACAATAGTACACAAGTATAAACACCACGGAACCACGCAGCTGTCATGCTACTCAGGAAGGAGACATGTTCTGTCTCCTAGAGATGATTGTACTTTGGTGCGAAAAGTGCAAATCAATCCCAGAACAACAGCAAAGGACTTTGTGAAGATGTTGGAGGAAATGGGTACAAAAGTAACTATATCCACAGTAAAACGAGCCCTATATCAACATAACCTGAAAGGCCGCTCAGCAAGGAAGAAGCCACTGCTCCAAAACCGCCATAAAAAAGCCAGACTACAGTTTCCAACTGCACATAGGGACAAAGATCGTACTTTTGGGGGAAATTTCCTCTGGACTGATGAAACAAAAATAGAACTGTTTGGCCATAAAGACCATTGCTATGTTTGGAGGAAAAAGGGGGAGGCTTGCAAGCCAAAGAACACCATCCCAACCGTGAAGCACGGGGGGTGGCAGCATCATGTTGTGGGGGTGCTTTGCTGCAGGAGAGACTGGTGAACTTCGCAAAATAGATGGCATCATGAGGTGGGACAATTATGTGGATATGTTGAAGCAACATCTCAAAACATCAGTCAGGAAGTTAAAGCTTGGTCGCAAATGGGTCTTTAAAATGGACAATGACCCCAAGCATACTTCCAAAGTTGTGGAAAAATGGCTTAAGGATAACAACGTCAAAGTATTGGATTGGCCATCACAAAGCCCTGACCTCAATCCCATATAGAATTTGTGGGCAGAACTGAAAAAGTGTGTGCGAACAAGGGGGCCTACAAACCTGACTCAGTTACACCAGCTCTGTCAGGAGGAATGAGCCAAAATTCACCCAACTTATTGTGGGAAGCTTGTGGAAGGATAGCTGAAACATTTGGACCCAAGTTAAACAATTTAAAAGCAATGCTACCAAATACTAATTGAGTGTATGTAAACGTCTGACCCACTGGGAATGTGATGAAAGAATGCAAAAACAGCAAAAACAGGTTTAGACATTTTTCCTAATTTATTTAAAATTAAAAACTGTAACATCACATTTACATAAGTATTCAGACCCTTTACTTAGTACTTTGTTCAAGCACCTTTGGCAGCCTCGAGTCTTCTTGGGTATGATGCTACAAGCTTGGCACACCTTTATTTTGGGAGTTTCTCCCATTCTTCTCTGCAGATCCACTCAAGCTCTGTCAGGTTGGATGGGGATCCGTTCTCTCCAGAGATGTTCGATTGGGTTCAAGTCTGGGTTCTGGCTGGGCCACTCAAGGACATTCAGAGACTTGTCCCGAAGCCACTCCTACGTCTTGTCTTGGCTGTGTGCTTAGGGTTGTTGTCCTGTTGGAGGGTGAACCTTTACCCCAGTCTGAGGTCCTGAGCAGATTTTCATCAAGGATCGCTCTGTACTTTGCTCCGTTCATCTTTCCCTCGATCTCACAGTCCCTGCCACTGAAAAACATCCCCTTAGCATGATGCTGCCACCACAATGATTCACCATAGGGATGGTGCCAGATTTCCTCCAGACGTGACGCTTGGTATTCAGGCCAAAGAATCTTGTTTCCCATGGTCTGAGAGTCCTTTAGTGGCCTTTTGGCAAACTCCAAGTGGGCTGTCATGTGCCTTTTACTGAGGAATGGCTTATGTTTGGCCACTCTACCATAAAGACCTGATTGGTGGACTGCTGCGGAGATGGTTGTCCTTCTTGAAGGTTTTCCCATCTCCACAGAGGAACTGGAGCTCTGTCAGAATGAACATCGGGTTTTTGGTCACCTCCCTGACCAAGGCCCTTCTCACCCAATTGCACAGTTTGGCCGGGCGGTCTTGGTGGTTCCAAAATGATGGAGGCCACTGTGTTCTTGGGGACCTTCAATGCTGCAGAATATTTTTGGTACCCTTCCCCAGAAAAGTGCAAGACACAATCCTGTCTCGGTGCCCTACGGACAGTTCCTTCGACCTAATGGCTTGGTCTTTGCGCTGACATTCACTGTCAACTGTGGGACCTTTTACAGACAATTGTGTGCCTTAAGAAATTATGTCCAATCAATTCAATTTACTACAGGTGGACTCCAATCAAGTTGTAGAAAGTTGTAGAAACATAAATAAACTTCAGTTAGTGCTAAACACGGCTGCTAGAATCTTTACTAGAACCAAAAAATGTGTTGAAATTACTCCAGTGCCAGCCTCTCTACACTGGCTTCCTGTCAAAGCAAGGGCTGATTTCAAGGTTTTACTGCTAACCTACAAAGCATTACATGGGCTTGCTCCTACCTATCTTTCCGATTTGGTCCTGCCGTACATACTGTACCTACACGTACGCTACGGTCACAAGATGCAGGCCTCCTTATTGTCCCTAGAATATTTAAGTAAACAGCTGGAGGCAGGGCTTCACTTGGGTGGGTTGAGTCACTGACGTGGTCTTCCTGTCTGGGTTGGCACCCCCCTTGGGTTGTGCCATGGCGGAGATCTTTGTGGGCTATACTCGGCCTTGTCTCAGGATGGTAAGTTGGTGGTTGAAGATATCCCTCTAGTGGTGTGGGGGCTGTGCTTTGGCAAAGTGGGTGGGGTTATATCCTGCCTGTTTGGCCCTGTCCGGGGGTATCGTCGGCCGGGGCCACAGTGTCTCCCAACCTCTCCTGTCTCAGCCTCCAGTATTTATGCTGCAGTAGTTTATGTGTCAGGGGGCTAGGGTCAGTCTGTTATATCTGGAGAATTTCTCCTGTCTTATCCGGTGTCCTGTGTGAATTTAAGTATGCTCTCTCTCTCTCTTTCTTTCTCTCTCTCGGAGACCTAGGACCATCTGGCATGATGACTCCTTGCTGTCCCCAGTCCACCTGGCTGTGCTGCTGCTCCAGTTTCAACTGTTCGGCCTGCGGCTATGGAACCCTGACCTGTTCACCTGGACGTGCTACCTGTCCCAGACCTGCTGTTTTCAACTCTCTAGAGACAGGAGTGGTAGAAATACTGATCGGCTATGAAAAGCCAACTGACATTTACTCCTGAGGTGCTGACCTGTTGTACCCTCGACAATCACTGTGATTATTATTATTTATTATTATTATGACCCTGCTGGTCATCTATGAACATTTGAACATCTTGTGTTCTTTTATAATCTCCACCCGGCACAGCCAGAAGATGACTGGCCACCCCTCAAAGCCTGGTTCCTCTCTAGGTTTCTTCCTAGGTTCTGGCTTTTCTAGGGAGTTTTTCCTAGCCACGCTTCTACACCTGCATTGCTTGCTGTTTGTGGTTTTAGGCTGGGTTTCTGTACAGCATTTTGTGACATCAGCTGATGTAAGAAGGGCTTTATAAATACATTTGATTGATTGAATGATCTCAAGGAGGATCAATGCAGGAACAGGATGCACTTGAGCTCATTTTGAGTCTCATAGCAAAGGTTCTGAATACTTATGTAAATAAGATATTCCTGTTATTTATTTTTAATACATTTGCAAAAATGTCTAAAAAACAGTTTTAGTTTTGTTATTATGGGGTATTGTACGTAGATTGATGAGGATTTAAAAAAAGTAATAGATTTTATAATAAGGCTGTAACATAACAAAATCTGGGAAAAGGGAAGGGGTCTGATCACTTTCCGAATCCACAGCATTTCTTTGCATAAATTACTAAAAACATGTTTTCACTGTCATTATGGGATATTGTATGTAGATGGGTGATAAAAAAATACATATTTAATCCATTTGGAGTTCAGGCTGTAACTCAACAAAATGTGGAATAAGTCAAGGGGTATGAATACTTTAAGGCACTGTATATATTGCCTGCTATGATGCCCGACTTGTAGATATTTCAGTTGGCATCGAACATATTTTTCTCCTTTCACAATACTTCAGAGATCTTATAAACCGGACAGTTGCACACCATCAGTCAGCAACAGTAAAATCTGAAAATAGAAAGGGCGTTTCATCCTTCGTGTTTCATCAGCACTGTAAATCTTCTTTGTTTTCATTTTGACCGACACTTGGATTCAAGATTCCTATCTGAGGCCTTTTTTAATTTGACCTTTAACTACACAAGTCAGTTAAGAACAAATTCTTACTTACAATGACGGCTTACCCTGGCCAAACCCTAAACCGGACGATGCTGGGCCAATTGTGCACCGCCCTATGGGACTCCCAATTACGGCCGGTTGTGATACAGCCTGGAATCGATCCAGGGTCTGTAGTGACGCCTCTAGCACTGAGATGCAGTGCCTTAGACCGCTGCTCCACTCGGGAGCCTAAGCCTAGTTATATATCAGAAAAGTAGATTTTACAGCTAAGTGTAAGTACGGCCTCGTCTCTACCATACTGCTTATCACCATTACCAAAGGCTGGAAACAATGCAATGGCTCCTTCTGAGAGAGACAAAAACAACAGCTTTGTGTCAAACTACCAGTGCAGCTCCCAGGAAACATTGGAACCATTATCATTAAACCACTGGCCCAATGCCTACCTCCATTTCACCCACACCGTCACCAGAATCTGCATACACACCAAACTGCCGTCCAAACACGACAAATCTCAAGATATCATTACAGCATCAAAACAGACTATAACCAGATGTAATTATGGACCCATTATCTCCACTGTGGTGATGTGGAGGAAGACTTTGTCTTCTTGCAATTCTCCTCCATTTATAATAGACGGCACCAAAAACACTGACGACTACCAACAGTTGTAATTGGATCTATTGATGGATTGTCATAGATAATATTGGAGATCTGTGTTTGTTCAGGAGAACCGGAGTTATTCCTTTAAAACAATGATCGTCCACCACAACTCAGCACATTCTCGAAACAGAGGGTGTGATGGGGAGGCGACTTACACAATGCTCCCTCAACATAAACATTTACATAGTGTTCTTACCTTTGACCTCACACGGAGTGTCACCAGTATTCATTTTTGGACCCAATGGGAGATCGGATTCATTCAATCCCTCACATACTCCACACGGGGTGAAAGATGACATTTCTCTCATTAAAACGCTAACAAAAACACTGACAAACACGGCATGTTTTTGTTAAGATTTCACATTTATTTAGATCTCTGTTGATTTAGAAACAGTCCTTGACGGCACCAGACAAGGGAATTGCATCTGTCATTCTGTACCATTTGAGGGTGTGTTCAGGGCAGCTTGTGACAGACCACAATGTACACAAAATGACCCTGATAGATATCACATTATAGAAACATTGTTATACAAAATATACATGCCACTTCTCATACATTTGTTTGTAGGGTTGATCAGTGGCTGTGCATTTTGATGGCTGATGCCCCAAATAAAGGGATACATAGAGAGAGGACACAAGACAGGCTTCTGAAAAATAAGAAGCAAATACAAAAATCGGTTTCTTTGGCAATTCACCCGGTCATCGTAAGGTTGCTGGAGAGGAGAACGAGTACCAGTGAACTCAATATTTGAGCGTACAGTTCTGTAATTACAAAAATAGTGACCAACAGTGGGGTGAAAACCTTTGCGACTCTCATGGAAGGGTGAACATCTAAAGTTTTAAAATGACAAAAGAGAGGCATCAGACCCTGTACAGTCTAAAGGACATTGGATGGCATCATTGGCACGACTCCAACAAAGTATTTGGGTTAAGTGTAACTTACAGTGGCACCACTCAATGACCATGTGTTCCTCAATCTAAACTCCTCACCCGACAGAGTGAGACATCGCTCTCAGTAGCTCTTAGACTCCCACCAGTTGAGATGAGTGGCTATTGGATGGAAATCGGCGAGCTCGTGACGATCAAAGTTCTCCGGCTGAAGTAGGTTGAGTGGAGATCAATGGGGGGGGGGGGGGGGGGGGGGGGGCATTGTTGAACGCTCTCCAAAAGGTCTGACCATTAACATGTATTGATGAGGAGCTCTTCTCTGTCTGGGGAGCCCAGTCCCTCACTGTGTGGTCTGCTGACAGTGGCAGCAGCTGTATCAACAGACACTTCAATGGAGCGCTGAAGCAGACAGGCCGACATACACAACCTGGGCTAGGGCCCTCAGTCGGTCATGTGTTTAAACACACACACACACACACACACCAGGCGTAAACCTCCACCCCCTGACTTAATGACCACTACCAGAGGACCATGGGGCCAGGTCATGCTGCTGACAGTGACGATTAGGGCCAGATGGATCTGTGGAATAGTCTCCTATCAATACCTCTAAAGTCTGTAAATGTAATTGATTGTAGATATGAATGTACTGTAGCTGTATTAGTATTGTAGCAGTATTTGGTTGGAGTTTAATTCAATGTTAATCCCTCAGTTTATTTTCGTCTAGCTCTGCCAATGAGATCTGCTGGCTGTTTGATTACAGAGTGGTGGATAACATAAAATAAATGAACATGTATAAGGTATAAGGACAGGAGGAATACATACAGCATGCCGCACATTAGGATATAGTATTCTTTTTTTAAATTTAAAAGACGTATTTGGCCAATTCATGCGAGGGAGTATAAAAGTACATGACCACCCCAGTCTTTTCCCCTCCCCAGCCATTAGTTTATATAGAAGTCATTATTGCTCAGAGTTCAACTCGCTCTTTGCTCCATTATATTGACAATCATGCTGATGGGTTTACTCCTTGATCTTCTCTGATAGCACTCGGCTCAGACGTTAAGAGTTCAGACCAGCTCAAGCAGACACGGAGTGGATGGAGCCCAGTCCGTTCAGTCTCTTTGCAATCCATCAATCAGTGTCTCTCACCCCCAGAGTCCCCAGTCCATCCTCTCACTCTACTAAGCCGTGGGTCCTTGGTCATTCCTTTTGACTAGGGTTGCAAAATTCCCTGAACTTTTTAATAAATTCCCTGGTTTTCCAGAAATCCTAGTTGGAAGACTCCCGATTCCCTGCTTATTCCCTTCTGATTTCGGGAATACTCCAACTGGGATGTCGGGAAAACCAGGGAATTTATTGAAAGTTCCTGGTATTTTGCCACCCTAATCTCGACCAAAGTGGGGTCATGTGAGCGGAGCTAAGACAGAAGTCCTTCAATCCATATGAACAACAAAGGCTTGTCCGAGCACGTTTCCAGTCCCAGAGTCAATATCCTCGTTGCTCTCTACGGAATACAGAAGTACTTCTTCCACCACGACTTGGACAGTGTCTTCATCTTATCGGCCGTGCTGCGCACCTTCCTCTCCCGCCGCGCCCTCCTATCGGCGTGCTTCATCCCCACGGCGATGGCCGCGTCAAACACCTCCTTCAGGTTCTTCTGGGTGAGCGCCGAGCACTCCACGTACGCCACGGCGTCCACTTTGTCCGCCAGGGCGCGGGCGTCCACCTCGGCCACGGGCCTCTCCCTCCGGCGGGCCAGCTCGATCAGCACCTTGACGTCCTCGCGCAGGTCACACTGGGTTCCCACCAGCAGCATGGGCACGAGCGGGCAGCGCCGGCGGATCTCTGGGACCCACTTCTCCCAGACATTCTGGAAGGAGGCAGGGCTGACCACGCTGAAGCAGAGGAGGAGGGTGTCAGTGCGCGAGTAGCAGAAGTGACGGAGCTTATCGAATTCATCCTGAGGAGAGAGGAGGGAGAGAGACACACAAGGGACATGGGGGGGTTAGTGAGAGGTTGACATTCAGCAGTAACACAGGGCCAGTGCCATTATATGTGAACCCAAACAAATGGTGAACTGAGTATCTTGAAAAAAGTTGACTTGGCATAAACATTGACAAACAAGTGTCGAAGGGGGAAAAAGCAGATGGGAGAAGTTGTTTAGGCAACTATATTTCCCACCAAAAAATGTATGTTTATAGAAGCCTGAAGAAGACCGATGGAGTGGGAGAGTGGATAGACCAGCAGTGACTTAAAATATTATATAAAAACTGCTGGATCCTGAAATTAATAGTCTTTAGGTTTTGCCAAGCACAGATTATGTTATATAAAATCCATCAAGGTCTTACAGACACTTTCCAAAGCACCTAATCCCTAGTTAGTTGAGATTTACCAACTCTAGTGTGTGATGCATTTCACGTCAAGGTTCACACATAAACAAACCAGTTTCAAACCAACACATTGCAGTAATCGCTTTATAGGTCAATGCAAACCAAGCAGGCAGAATGTCAGTTGAAAATAAATGGTGGTGATAATCTCTCCATAACAAACTGTGTGAGAAAAGTCTGTTTATGTTGAGCAGTAAAGCCCAGCCTCTTTTATATCACACTGATTTCCCAAATTAACATTGAGGAGCCACAGAACATTGGATAACAAGGGCCTCCCACATCCTTGAGTACACAGATTAAGGCTGGCAGAAACTTGACACAAACCCCTCTCTCTTTATCCACTTTCAGAAGCCTGACATGGAAAGGTACTTTCTTTTCTATTCAGGAGCCTCTGAGTGGAAGTCTTTTTTTTACATACTTTTCCTTTCCACATCATACGTTCGCCTTAAGTGTTTGCAAACTGAGGTGATGGCGCAGAGATATTGGCTTACATACAAAACGCATCCATCTTTCTGAGCGGGGAGTGACTGTTTAATTAACAGGGTAATTCTCATGAATCCAGTTTTAAAATGTCTGTAGCAAATTGAGTTACAAAACCATGAGGCATCTGCAAGAATCATTCTGAGGACTAAGATGTTTTGTTTTGGGGAAAGTGTCTTATTTTAAATACATTAGATATTTTCACCCCAAATTCACATTACCGAAATGCATCCAGATTAAAATTTGGATCATTTAAAACATTATTTAGAAAAACATTATTTGAATAAAACACAATATATGTTGCTGTAGTTTGTCAATAAATCATAAAAATGGTATACAAGTTGAAGTTTACAAACACCCCCTTTACCCCGCTTGGCCTTCTCATTAAAGAAACGGTTAAGAGCTCAAATTTATATTTTTTTATAATAATTGTATAATTTCTTTAGACATACTGTATAATGTTTTTCAGTGTTATGTTTAACGCAAGTATTTTCATTAGGGGAGCAATGTTAAAAAAAGATAAGAAATATAGATTTATTTATTACTTTTTTGAACTTTTTTGTGAAAACATGGGTAAAATGCATAATATCTGATCAAAAAACACAATAATTATGAAATAAACAAGTACAGATCCTAATCTCAGTGATTCAAGTTGGCATTTCGTAAAAAATGACACTTGATGTTTTTTTCGTGAGAATGACCAAACATAGCTACGTTGCTATTGTTTATCTCAGGCTTTCTCAGGGTGTGGTATCTGTTCTCCTGTTATGAAAGTATATACATGTACAGTAGGTGTTTGTTGACTTTATCTGCTTGTTTTTCCCCCTAGGTCTCTGACTGGGAGAGTGGGGGATTTAGAAGTTGTGTGCAAAGTGGGCAGATCCGTGCAGCCCTAAGACAACAGTGTGTAGATCACTACAGTGACGCTGTGAAGTGTTTGGGCCTTGTGTTCGTTCCAATGGTTGTGAACTCTACACTCAACCAAAACACAGTCAAGTCTTCTTAGGCACTGATGAAGACATGAAATGAAAACTATGAAATAACACATACGGAATCATGTTAAACAAATTATCAGACCAAAGGCCTTCATGTCTTAAAGTAATGATGGACTGTCATTTCTCTTTGCTTATTTGAGCTGTTCTTGCCATAATATGGAATTGGTCTTTTACCAAATAGGGCTATCTTCTGTATACCACCCTTACAACACAACTGATTGGCTCAAACGCGTCACGAAGGAAATAAATTCCACACCTGTGAAATGCATTCCAGGTGACTACCTCATGAAGCTGGTTGAGAGAATACCAAGAGTGTGCAAAGCTGTCATCAAGGCAAAGGGTGGCTACTTTGAAGAATCTCAAAAGTATTTGGATTTGTTTAACACTATTGGTTACTTCATGATTCCATACATGTTATTTCACAGTTTTGACATCTTCACTATTATTCTACAATGTAGAAAATAGTCAAAAATAAAGAAAAACCCTGGAATGAGTAGGTGTCCAAACTTGTATTAATAATTATACATTTTGAATGTCATATAATATCTTATGTTGTTCTTATCTATTACAGTTTGGTACTTTGTCATGTATTTGTAAGCTTTATGTGGGCCCCAGAAAGAGTAGCTGCTGCATGTGCAGTAGCAAATGGGGATCCCAGTAAACTAAACTAAACTATCCTCTCTGGGTTGTAGCCATAGAATGAGATTACGACACCACCCATGCCCAGAGAGAAAACACCAGGGCTTTCACAACCTGTTCCCTTTCTAGAACAATCTAACCATGTTAAAAAGGCCTGGCATGATGCTCAGAGCTCAGGGGCACAACTCTCAGTTACACCAACCGTGCCTGCCTATGCCTGCCCAACTACAGAGAGAGGGGCGAGGCGAAGAGAGGGAGAGAGAACAATATTTTTTTTTTTAAAACATGCATTAACAGCTACCTGCTGCGATTGCATCGTCTCCCTCCCTCTTAGTGGTTGCCACACAACGCGGCTTCATCCCAGATCTGCTCTAATGAGTTCACAGCGTTCTATCGCCTCTCACCATTCCCCAAAATCTCTCCTCTCAACCCCCATCTCCAAACGTTATGCCAATGGATTTGCCTGGTTGCAGCAGAGCCCAGGAATTCACCTCTCTCTAGGGGGGGGGGGGGGGGGGGGGGGGGGGGGGGGGTGTTAGAGAGACATTCCCAGGAGACACCAGCGGGCCCCACAGCTGCCACAGAGTTGTGGGAAAGCCTGGGAAATAAGACGGTGCCCCCAGAATTCTGCCCTGAGCAATACCCGCCAGCAAAGACGGCATGCAAGAGTGGTGGACGAAAGCCAAACACGGTCTCTGGCACTAAAATCACATGACATGTATGAGAACCAAGCAGAAGAAGGAGAACGGCCGTCGGGGGAGTTCAGTGGGGCTCGGCATCCTTTCTCCTCTGGGCATACATGCATGTGACAGAGAACGGTGGACGCAGCACCAACTGGCGAAGCATACTATATGGAAGCACTGCATGTAGTATGTGGAGGGTTGCTCTGCTGCATGTCGATGTGCGGCTGTTGTTCTCACCTGTCCAGCAGTGTCACAGAGCTGTAGTCTCACAGGGTGTCCGTCCACCTGCACCACCGCTGTAGGAGAGGGAGAGAGAGGGAGAGAGAGGGAGAGAGAGGGAGAGAGAGGGAGAGAGAGGGAGAGAGAGGGAGAGAGAGGGAGAGAGAGGGAGAGAGAGGGAGGGAGAGAGAGGGAGAGAGAGGGAGAGAGAGGGAGAGAGAGGGAGAGAGAGGGAGAGGGAGAGAGAGGGAGAGAGAGGGGGAGAGAGGGGGAGAGAGGGGGAGAGAGGGGGAGAGAGAGAGTTAAATCACCTGCTGTCAGCAGAGCTATTGTCCCATCGGCCTCCCCATTACTCCACCAGACACTTTAAACAAACATGCACACACAGAGAGGGAGAGAGAGAGAGACCTCTGACAAGCCAGTTTGACATACTTCATACCTACTGGACACAGTGGACAGAAACCTCACCCATCCCCCTAACTCAGAGTGGGGGCCTTGTCTCGACCACCCACTCACCCAGTTAAAGTAGAGGCTATAACTACTCTTTCATATCACATTCTGTGTTCTTTCAAGCTTTGAAAGCCCCTGCCAAGCTGTCTACAGAGGAAAACAAAGCCGATTTGTTTGTTTAGTGACTCTCCCAATTACCCTCTCCAGATTGGAAGAGTGCTATGAGTCATGCCACTTGCAGTTTCATTATAGGCCATGTTTCAAAAGAGCCCAATGTGGTGAAGCTTATGGAAGCGTTTACAATGCGCCTGGGGTATACGGTCACGCCCCCTGATCAAAGAGCTGCAGGGACTACTCCTCATTAAACCCAAGTGCGCATTGTGCAATCCTTCCCAAATCTCTGACATGTGATCTTCCTTGAATTCTACTTGGGCCCAAAACTCTGCCCTCCCCCTCTCTTTCCTCTACCCCAAGTGTCACCTGTGAAATTGCATAACTGCCCAGAAATCAGCTTTCAAAAGAGGGCTCCGATTCCAGGGACAGATACATGACATCATCAAATGGGGGCCCCAAACTGCACAATCCCTCTCTGTCACTGGGGCAAAAAAAGACAATCTCAGCTCAGAGCCATTGCAACAGATGTGCCCATTACACTATAGCAGAGACGTGGCTTTTAGGTCAAGGCTGACAACAATGGCCAGAGTTGTGCAATCCAAAACCATGTCGGCACATGTTCAACAAGCATGTTCTGTTCAGTTTAGGCCTACAACTTCAATTTCTGAGGGCAGCGAGGAAGGGATGAATATTCATGATATTAGTGTGTGTATAAGCCTATCAAAATGTGCAATATTCTCATTCAAAACCTTCCATGGCAGTTGGAAAAAGTCTAGTAAGGTGTTCAGAATAATAGAATGGTTGTAATAGATGCATATTGCTGATGAACGCATAAGGGCAGCTGTGTCGAATTATCATTTTGGATGGGCATAAAGAGGGTGTCACATTTTCCTAATCAAGCCTCATCATGTCATGCAAGTTTAGATGAATTCAGACATTGTGTTTTTGGTGGAGGTTTCCTGAGATCAAAGTTGATAGGGAAAATTTCAAAAGGAAGGATAGGCCTCTCCTGTGATAATGACATAACGTCACTGTGTGCAGCGGTTTTCATCACTTGCCAACGGAGGTTAGTTTCAACTAGTATACTGTTGAAGTTTTCCACTGTTTCATACATTAGACAAAACATCGCTGGTGGCAGCATTTTGGAAAATGGAACTCTGCCAACTGGAACATAGAACAAACCAGGACGTATAGTTTGCGTGAAACAATACAAAGACCTGCAACAGACAGTCTGCTGTTAGCCATCCAGGCAAGTAAAGTTCGGTGATTCGTTCCGCAGAATGGGTGGCTGCAAGGGAGAGCCAGCGCATTTCACCTTTACAATATAACAGATGTTCATGCACTATGGTCAGTTAAGGCTTTATTGCAATGTGCAATATAAGGGTGTTGTTGACCCATAGTCAAAATCAAAACGTAGCAATGTGCAACAGAAAACATGTTTTATTATTTTATCTGGCTGGGAAGTTGCAGATTTCATGTCGACAGGATGAAAATGTATCATTTTTGTCCAAGAATAGTGCCACAATAAAATGGTTAACTGACTCACCTGAAAAGTCATCAAACGCGGTGGGGACGTATTTCGTTGGATAGCCATTTGTTGTGTAGCTGACAACCAGGCTGGTCTTCCCGACCGCTCCATCGCCGAGTAGTACGCACTTCAACACCCGCTCCTGAGCCTCGCCTGGCCGGGTAGTTTGGTGTTTGTGCGGCGGCACTGGAGGAGCCATGGTCTTATTATAATCCATTGAAACTGGAGGTGACATTCGGCACTTGTTACAAACACCCTTTCCTTACTCCAGTAGGAGCAAATAAAGAGAGCACCATGAGAATGTCTTCTGTAACCTATAATATATTTGTCAAGTAGACAGGTTGGTCTATAGCATTTTTGTATATATATATAATTCAAAAGTAGCGGTCTTGTGATCTTCCAAAGAACTAATAATAACTGTGAAAACAGTCACTTCTCCCGGGTTTGAATACTCCAACCCGTTACTCTAATCTGTTAGACATTGGAGGGGGGTGGTCTGCTTTATAACTTCAAGCGTGATTAGACTATTCCCTCCCCTCTCCTCCACTACTGCGTTTTGAAAGGAGCGAGTTGATAGACACGCCTTCTGCCAGTGGAAAAATTTGCACATGCATGTACCTGGAGGTTTGTGTACTGCACTGGTGGTCTCCAATGTTATTCAACCGGGGGGCCTGGACATAGTTATCAATCATTTGTACACTTGGGAAGATATATTCTAAATTAAAATAACTTTGAGCTGATTTCCGGGTGATTTTACAGTCTTGTGTCTAACAACGAAAATTATACAAATTAAAATGTTTTTGGTTTGTTTGCTCACAACCCTGGCGTACTGTATTCAAATGTAGTATATTGAACACCTCAAATAATTAATAGAGATGCATTGTGTAGCCCACCATTCCCTGTTCCTATTCATTTTAGAATATATAACAGGAAGGGAAAAACTGGAAAGGCAACTTTTGGAGGACTTTGACACGCATTTCCCTTTTGACAATTTACCAACTAACTATTTAAAATGAGGGCCAGTAACACAAAACATAATTCTACAAAAAATGAGGCCGAACCCTTCAACTGTTCACATTAATCGGCTTTGTCAAGCAGCTGGTTTGAAAGTGAACTGTGGCACACCTTTAACAGATTTAGGCTGATGCAATATTATTGCGATGTCCTACAGTGAGAACAGACTAAACAAAAAGACAGCGCCAATATGCCTACAAACCGGAACTAATACACATTTAACGCCTAGTTTGAGGTAAGGGCATGTTGAGACTTGTCAAGGTAAACCAGTTTAAATGCCCCAATTTCCTTCTGTCACGTGTCGATTTCTTTTAGAAATGCACAAACTGAAACGCCAGTAATGCCCATGGTCGAGTTTGCTCTCGGCCCATACATTATGTCGCCTACTGCACTATATTTGAGGCCTGAGCAAGCAGTACTGCACTTTTAGTCAATTTCGTAATTTCTGGTTAATTTTACCATCATCAATTCTAAAGATATCTCAGCCTCGCGGATATTTGCACATTAGGTTCTGCAGAGTCACAGTCGATCAAGTGTAAATGTCGTATTCAAAATCAAAATGGAGTGACACCTTCACTATTAATCTGTGACACGGTATTACTGTTGCAGTACATGGATTGGCTTTTGTCGCCTCCCAGTGGTAAAAAGCTAGTCATCAAATGGCAACGATAACACTCCTTCTTTTTCTTTTAGTTTAGCTTCTTAAAAACGTTTATATCAAAAACTCGGGAGTCTTATCGCTCTCTCTCGCTTTCTCTTTCTGTCTCTCACACACACACACACACACACACACAACGTGGTGGGAAAACACATAAAGGAATCAAACACTAGACTCATAAAAATTTTGATTTGTTTGACAAGATTTTGTGTTTAATATCTCATTGCAAAATTAAACGTTTGGGTACCCATTTGTTTTTTGATCATACAAAATAATTAACGTTGGTCTATGTATAATACAAGTAATGACATTTAATTTGAGGTTTGATAAGACTTGCTCTCCTGTCCTTGCCTCTTCTAAGGGATTAGTTACTAAAGTCTTCCTGTGAACCATAACCCATCTCACCTCTCATCCTCCAATTCACCATCTACCAAGGGTTCAGGTCTCTGGGCCATCAGGCATCCCTAGGATTGTGTAGTGAGATCAGTGCAACATACTATAGAAGGGAAGGCGATGTCAAGTGTAGGTGATCAGCCACATCTAATCAGGTCCTGGGATAAAGTTAATTCTTAACATACAAGTCCAACATTATTGCACACAGAGTCAGAACATACAATAATTATAAGGCAGAAGAAAATGTACCCATAAAAAACTTTGCAGGTTTAGTGCACGACTAAAGCACACTGCCAAGCTGTGGTGAGGACCTTAAAGTAATAGATGGTGGGCATTTCAGTGGCAGCATGTTTTGAAATATTTCTTTACACCAAAATGGATGATGATGATGATGATTTTACATTATTGTGAAATGACTCGAAAAAATTATTGGTTTTAGTCTAACTTGAATGGCTTGTTACAGAAGGTGTCTAGAAGCAGTTATCTAGCTAGTGATTCACTCCCCTGACAACTCAAATTGAATCGTTCCACTGCTCTATGTCCGCTACATACTTCAGTCTGAGACTGCCATCGTTTAAGTCATTTGTGGTGACTTCAAAACGAGGGGTGTTGTACAAAACAAAGTCACCAGCGATTGGATCGTCTCGAACCCCCAGGATCAAAGTCAATGACACATTTTCCAAACACCGCTTTACCCACGTGTGTTCTGGCTCTGGCCCAACCCATCGGTTTCTGGGACCAATCAGAATGGCTAGAATGTGTTTACGTTCTAAAAATTGTCGGGGAGGTACTCATTACGGAGAAGAAAGTAACATCTGTGGTAGTGGCGTAGTGTTTGGCCCGGAGCAAGGAGTTTGGGTAGCCAAGCAAAGTCATTCATTAATGCGACTGTTCTTAGAAGGGCACCTATTGAGTCATTGCTCCCAAACACACTGTCAGGCTAGATGTAATCTCGGAAACCCAGAACTAATATTTCACGTAAACTGTGCCAGATGCTCAATTAGGTTCTTGGGGAGATATAAAGTCAGCAAAAAAAGAAACGTCCTTTCACTGTCAACTGCGTTTATTTTCAGCAAACTTAAGATGTGTAAATATTTGTATGAACATAAGATTCCAACAACTGAGACATAAACTGAACAAGTTCCACAGACATGTGACTAACAGAAATGGAATAATGTGTCCCTGAAAAAAAGGGGGGAGTCAAAATCAAAAGTAACAGTCAGTATTTGGTGTGGCCACCAGCTGCATTAAGTACTGCAGTGCATCTCCTCCTCATGGACTGCACCAGATTTGCCAGTTCTTGCTGTGAGATGTTACCCCACTCCTCCACAAAGGCACCTGCAAGTTCCCAGACATTTCTGGGGGGAATGGACCTAGCCCTCACCCTCCGGCCCAACAGGTCCCAGACGTGCTCAATGGGATTGAAATCCGGGCTCTTCACTGGCCATGGTAGAACACTGACATTCCTGTCTTGCAGGAAACCACGCACAGAACGAGCAGTATGGCTGGTGGCATTGTCATGCTGGAGGGTCATGTCATGATGAGCCTGCAGGAAGGGTACCACATGAGGGTGGAGGATGTCTTCCCTGTAACTCACAGGGTTGAAATTGCCTGCAATGGCAACAAGCTCAGTCCGATGATGCTGTGATACACCGCCCCAGACCACGACGGACCCTCCAGCTCCAAATTGATCCCGCTCCAGAGTACAGGCCTCGGTGTAACGCTCATTCCTTCGACGATAAACGCAAATCTGACCATCACCCCTGGTGAGACAAAACTAAGAGCACTATTTGCCAGTCCTGTCTGGTCCAGCGACGGTGGGTTTGTGCCCATAGGCGACATTGTTGCCAGTGATGTCTGGTGAGGACCCGCCTTCCAACAGGCCTACAAGCCCTCAGTCCAGTCTCTCTCAGCCTATTGCAGACAGTCTGAGCACTGATGGAGGGATTGTGCGTTCCTGGTGTAACTCGGGCAGTTGTTGCCATCCTGTACCTGTCCCGCAGGTGTGACGTTCAGATGTACCGGTCCTGTGCAGGGGTTGTTACACGTGGTCTGCCACTGCGAGGTTGATCAGCTGTCCGTCCTGTCTCACTGTAGCTCTGCCCAGGCCACATCTGCAGTCCTCATGCCTGCTTGAAGCATGTCTAAGGCATGTTCACGCAGATGAGCAGGGACCCTGGGCATCTTTCTTTTGGTGTTTTTCAGAGTCATTAGAAAGGCCTTTTAGTGTCCTAAGTTTTCATAACTGTGACCTTAATTGCCTACCGTCTGTAAGCTGTTAGTGTCTTAACGACCGTTCCACAAGTGCATGTTTATTAATTGTTTATGGTTCATTGAACAAACATGAGAAACAGTGTTTAAACCCTTTACAATGAAGATCTGTGAAGTTATTTTGATTTTTACGAATTATCTTTTAAAGACAGGGTCCTGAAAAAGGGACGTGTCTTTCTTTGCTGAGTTCATAAGAAAAGATACTGAGACTATCGCAGTCTCCACAACCCTAAAAGGAAACTCTCAGCTCAAGCATGGGCCAAATGTCTTCTCCCTTTCCAAAATTTGAAAGATACGAACCCCCTTGGAATCTTGTTTTGTCCAAATTATTAGTGATGAAAAAATCTGCACACTGGAACAAAGTTCCTTGTTAGTCGTTGCATCCCGCAGTCTGTTGACAGACTACGATACCATCCTATGTTGCGTGCATCTGTCCACGAGATGTTAGGCTAGAAGTACCCTCTGTGTGGGTGATGGGGGTTCAATGTTTGGGTAATACTACCCCCTTCAAAGGTCTTCCGATTTTTCCACCTTTTATTTTTTAAACTCCTTTGCATAAATACTTCTGATGCATGAACAGAAGAACATACAGTGCCTTGCGAAAGTATTCGGCCCCCTTGAACTTTGTGACCTTTTGCCACATTTCAGGCTTCAAACATAAAGATATAAAACTGTATTTTTTTTGTGAATAATCAACAACAAGTGGGACACAATCATGAAGTGGAACGACATTTATTGGATATTTCAAACTTTTTTAACAAATCAAAAACTGAAAAATTGGGCGTGCAAAATTATTCAGCCCCCTTAAGTTAATAGTTTGTAGCGCCACCTTTTGCTGCGATTACAGCTGTAAGTCGCTTGGGGTATGTCTCTATCAGTTTTGCACATCGAGAGACTGACATTTTTTCCCATTCCTCCTTGCAAAACAGCTCGAGCTCAGTGAGGTTGGATGGAGAGCATTTGTGAACAGCAGTTTTCAGTTCTTTCCACAGATTCTCGATTGGATTCAGGTCTGGACTTTGACTTGGCTATTCTAACACCTGGATATGTTTATTTTTGAACCATTCCATTGTAGATTTTGCTTTATGTTTTGGATCATTGTCTTGTTGGAAGACAAATCTCCGTCCCAGTCTCAGGTCTTTTGCAGACTCCATCAGGTTTTCTTCCAGAATGGTCCTGTATTTGGCTCCATCCATCTTCCCATCAATTTTAACCATCTTCCCTGTCCCTGCTGAAGAAAAGCAGGCCCAAACCATGATGCTGCCACCACCATGTTTGACAGTGGGGATGGTGTGTTCAGCTGTGTTGCTTTTACGCCAAACATAACGTTTTGCATTGTTGCCAAAAAGTTCAATTTTGGGTTCATCTGACCAGAGCACCTTCTTCCACATGTTTAGTGTGTCTCCCAGATGGCTTGTGGCAAACTTTAAACAACACTTTTTATGGATATCTTTAAGAAATGGCTTTCTTCTTGCCACTCTTCCATAAAGGCCAGATTTGTGCAATATACGACTGATTGTTGTCCTATGGACAGAGTCTCCCACCTCAGCTGTAGATCTCTGCAGTTCATCCAGAGTGATCATGGGCCTCTTGGCTGCATCTCTGATCAGTCTTCTCCTTGTATGAGCTGAAAGTTTAGAGGGACGGCCAGGTCTTGGTAGATTTGCAGTGGTCTGATACTCCTTCCATTTCAATATTATCGCTTGCACAGTGCTCCTTGGGATGTTTAAAGCTTGGGAAATCTTTTTGTATCCAAATCCGGCTTTAAACTTCTTCACAACAGTATCTCGGACCTGCCTGGTGTGTTCCTTGTTCTTCATGATGCTCTCTGCGCTTTTAACGGACCTCTGAGACTATCACAGTGCAGGTGCATTTATACGGTGACTTGATTACACACAGGTGGATTGTATTTATCATCATTAGTCATTTAGGTCAACATTGGATCATTCAGAGATCCTCACTGAACTTCTGGAGAGAGTTTGCTGCACTGAAAGTAAAGGGGCTGAATAATTTTGCACGCCCAATTTTTCAGTTTTTGATTTGTTAAAAAAGTTTTAAATATCCAATAAATGTCGTTCCACTTCATGATTGTGTCCCACTTGTTGTTGATTCTTCACAAAAAAATACAGTTTTATATCTTTATGTTTGAAGCCTGAAATGTGGCAAAAGGTCGCAAAGTTCAAGGGGGCCGAATACTTTCGCAAGGCACTGTATGTGCTCCTCTGCGATGAAGGAGATTCATATAATTGTTTCAATACTCCATCATCAGAGATCTGGTTTTACCTTAAATATTCTGTACTGTATTACCCAAATAAATTTTTACCTCAATTTTTGTGTACATTTTCAATCATTCATTCATCCAGAAAAGGCATTTAGAGGCCTGGTTCTGACTGTGCTGTTGTATCCTACAGTTGAAGGTGGGGCTAATTTGAGAAACTTGACTGGGTGTATAGACTGGTGAAATGAGAATGGAAGACGTTCAACGTTGAGGAATACAAATCTCAGACGTGTGGATGATTCATGTGGGCAAAAAGAAACAGAACATTTGAAATTAAAATAACAAATTGTGGTTTTAATAGCTCTCAGGTAACGGGTTCAGATCAGCAAGCTGCATGTCAACTCACACATACTGTGTACACACACACACACACACACACACACACACACACACACACACACACACACACACACACACACACACACACACACACACACACA
The DNA here is from genome assembly GCF_013265735.2 of Oncorhynchus mykiss. NCBI lineage: Eukaryota > Metazoa > Chordata > Actinopteri > Salmoniformes > Salmonidae > Oncorhynchus > Oncorhynchus mykiss. Next base: position 6,719,097 of record NC_048591.1, on the reverse strand, counting down.
CACACACACACACACACACACACACACACATCCTGATTCCAAGTGTTAGGCTGCCATGAATAATGATGAACTCTAGTTTGGTGAACTCTAACCTCTGACCCGGGCCTGACCCTGTCCTAGCTCCTGGTGAACTCCAGTCCCGCTGGACTCTATTCTGAAGTTTTTACTTCCCTCTGTTCAGATATACAGCTGTCAATAAGGAACACACAGGTCTCCTAGAGTTCGAGGTTCCAATCAGTCTTATTACTTTACTGGACTGCCAGTCTCTATCATTCAAGCCACAATCACCCATGTAGGTCATTTAACACTGAGCTGTGTGTCTTAAACCTTCCTTCGAAACAGCAACAACTCCCGTCCATATATCACTCCCGTTCCCTCATCCTCACCCACTAGCAACCTACCCTATCTCACCATACAGTATACAGTATCATCATTTCCCAACCCCATGGTTTGACCCCCCCCCCCCCCCCCCCCCCCCCCCCCCCCATCTCAGAAACTTCACGTTCTGGAGCTCTGAGAACAGACTACTGAGTAAGACATCTGAGTGACAGCCTGTAACTCCTCCTCTTCTCTGCTCCTCATCCTCCTCTCCTGTCCTCCATGACTCTTCATTGTGTTTTGGGCTTGGCACCGCCAGGGGTTGTGTCAGGGGTGGGACCACCACCTTGGGCAATTCTGTGGAGACTGTATTAAAGAGAGGAGTCAATGTCACATGATCTCATTTACTTTGGTCATTTGACAAAAGGTTATAGGTTTTTTTCCATACCATTTCTCCAATACTGCCAGCCATTACACATTGAGTAAATGTCACAGTTATTCAGAAATTAGTTCAGGGTCTGCAGAGCTGCAATGGAAAACTACAGGAAGGAAAGAGGAATGTTGCATTCCACCGTCGTGACGAAAGATGGCGCCATACTCACATGTCCTTGGCGTTGTCCACGTTGGCCTGAATTCCTGCAACGAAGCCGTCCACTTTTGCCTGGAACGTCAAAAGAAGTATTGGCGAGAAACTCACTTCATTTGAACAACTCAGTGAATAAATCAAGAGAGCAGTTGTCAGCAGCGTGAGTGAGGTTTTACCTGGTGCTGCCTGTAGACCAGCGGTAGAGAGAATAGAGCGATCACACCTGGAGAAGAGGACAGAAGGGGAGGAGATGGCATGTGTTAAGCTTTCTGATTGAGTAAGTAGCTTCTTCAGACTAACAACATGGCAAGCCCTTTTATTCAAATCAAAAGGCTGTTGATAAAACAATATAAGCCCCGTCTTCAACTGAAATACTAGAAGTGCAATATTCGACAATGTCGGCATGCATCAGCCAATGGTATCAGTCTCTGCAGGACAAATGGCCATCATGATTATTGAATGGCAATTCAATAAAGTTATTTGAATACTGATTCCAACTGTGTCTGTGATTCTCACCAATGATGAGCACAGTAAGGCCATTACACAGGTCTCCCAGGAAAGTCACCAGGTACATCAGAGCCAGGAGCTGAGAAGAACGAGAGGAAACACAGTGAGCTCCACATACACAACGCACAATTTGAATGTACTCTCTGCAATAAGCATAGCAAATGCCATCAAAATATAAATATATTTAACAAGTGATTTTTATCCATAGCAACTTACAGTCATGCATGCATACATTTGAAGTATGGGCGGCCCCCGGGATTTGAACCCCCTACCCTGGCGATGCAAGCGCCATGCTCTACCAACTGAGTGGTACAGGACCGCCAAAGACTTAGGATGCATAAGCTTGTGGTAAATGTGTTGCAAAGAGTATCTTAAATAATCCCACAGCAACCCCCCCCCCCCCCCCCCCCCCCCTCGCACCCCCTCAAAACCTTTCGTGAACTAACACTCGCACTTGACTTTTCCCCCCTCCTTACTAGCTCTGACTTTCCCGATAGCTACTTTATTGAGGAAAAATTTACTTACTAGGACTGAGATATGTGGTTGTCCCACCTAGCTATCTTGAAATTAATGCACTAACTGTAAGTCTCTCTGGATAGGCGCGTTTGCCAAATGACTCACATGTAAAATGTCAATGAATGCACGCATCATACAAATGAATGAGTACATATTTCCCAGATCATCCACCCTTAACCCTTGTGGAGTTGGTGTAATATAGCTCAGTGGGTTGTCACTTAGGGCCCATGCCCCCATCCTGAAACGGGACACCCCCTTCTCAGAGAAGACGAAACTCCTCTCGTACCCTGTAACTGGGTTAACAGCCACCTGTGTCCCATGTCACATACCGGCCAGGTCAGGGTTGAGACCAAGGGGGCTCTGCGGCTTCTGGGGCTCAGGCTTAAGGCTACGTGGTACAGTCACACTGGCTCTCACTAACTGTGATAAGTCACACTAAGTACTCCTGCTGTAAATTTACATTTAACCCTAAAGCATTATGGTGCAAGTCACATGACTGTTGTTGATTTAATGTGCCAATGTTTTCCTTCTACTGTCCCGGGAAAACTGGAGAGAAAATGAACGAAGTCTAAAAAGAATGTTTCTAGCAGAAACCTTGTATCATTTCATAACGAACTGAGATTCAGATTAGAATTTCATTTGATTGAATTACTAGTCGGAAGTTTGCCGTACATGTTGTGTGACTCCGACAAGGGAACACGCTTCATCAATATGTCAGGACTGACCTAGAGTGTAACTGAAATACACACAGAGAAATGTCATACATGTTCTGTATGAAACACATACATAGGATGGGGAGAGGGAATGGACGAGAACCTTTGGCAAACTGTCAAAAGTAACCTTTGCGTGAGCACTATGTTGTTTTAGCCTCCCCCAACTTGCAATTGCGCTTGCTGCCAGTTTGCTTGCATCACACTCCGATGCCCACAGAAACCAGGGAACGCTGAAAGCGGCGGGACCATATGTGCACGATTATCACAATCATATGAACCACAGTGAGTTGTAGGTATGACAGCAGCGGTCTTTGATAGTGGTCTTGTTAGGAAACACAGTCGTCATTTGTCATTTGACGACGGTGGGCATGACAACGTCGTCATCTCCAGTGAGCGGGGAGGCAGGCTGATGCCAGTACAGAGCAGAGGAAGATAAAAAGGTGGATAGAGAGAGAGGAGGGAGGGATGTCTGCTCGAAGGAAAGAGAGTCGAGAACAGACAGCTAGATGTAGTAAGGTTGAAGTAAATCCACAACGACAAGATGGCCTCATGGACTGGGTTCAAGAGACAAGGAGGAGAAGGGAAGGAGATGAAAAGAGAGAGAGAGGCAGAGAGAGAAAGGGCATGTTTTGAGGGACAAAAGGTCTATGCCATTCTGAAGAGCTTCCTTGTGTAAAAAGTTATTTGAACCTTAATAAGGATCGGCCCCTTTTCTTCAATTTTCACCTAAAATGACATACCCAAATCTAACTGCCTGTAGCTCAGGCCCTGAAGCAAGGATATGCATATTATTGGTACCATTTGAAAGGAAACACCTCGCAGTTTGTGGAAATGTGAAAGGAATGTAGGAGAGTATAGCACAATAGATCTGGTAAAAGATCTGGTACCATCATATTTGAAATGCAAGAGAAAGGCCATAATGTATTATTCCAGCCCAGGTGCAATTTAGATTTTGGCCACTAGATGGCAGCAGTGTATGTGCCAAGATTTAGACTGATCAAATGAACCATTGCATTTCTGTTCAAAATGTTGTATCAAGACTTTTTAATAACTTTTCATGTTCAAAACTGTGCACTCTCCTCAAACAATAGCATGGTCTTTTTTCACTGTAATAGCTACTGTAAATTGGTGCAGTTAGATTAACAAGAATTTAAGATTTCTGCCAATATCAGATATGTCTATGTCCTGGGAAATGTTCTTGTTACTTACAACCTCATGCTAATCGCATTAGCCCGCGTTAGCTCAACCGTCCCGCAGGGGACCCACCAACCCTGAAGAAGTTTTAAGTGAATGAATGAGACTTGAGAGGAGCTCTTGAAGGAGAGCATATAAAAAAGGTACTGCCATATCCTGGCCCTTTCTAGACGAAGATCGATGAGATCCAACACCTAGGCAGTCTCACCTTGAGAGAGTCGAAGAGGTTTCCAACCAGGAAGAGATTCTTGAGTGAATTAGCAGCAGAGACGACTGCAACGATGACCTTCTGCGTGTATTGGTCAGCCAGCTCCCCACTGAAACTGATATCCAAATCTAGATACGCCCTGAGGACAGAAAGAGAGGGGGGTAGAAACGGAGGGCACATTAAAAGACAGAGTGATAGAGGGGGAGTGATGGAGAAAGAGGGAGATAGAGTTCAGGACCAATGGGAAAGGAGGAAAGAGGCAGTGTTGGATAGAAAATGAGTGATTGTCGCCACGAGCGTCATGACGCAGAACACGGTTTGTCGTCTTATGCCTCAATGATTTTCATCAGCACAGATATTCAAGTCAAAATGTCCTTTCGGATCACGATGGATGAATTCTATCAACTAATTTGTCACACAGCAGTGGTTAACCTAAGAAAAAACTGCAGTTTTCTTAAAGACAAGCCCACCGGACTGTGATCCCAGACAGGATTTATTTTGGGAGGTGAGGGAATCCAGCCAATTAAGAACCTATTCCCGAATGCCACTCCCACAATGTTATTAGAGAAGAGAGGAGATAAACAAGAGTGGAAGGGAGTGGGGGATGAGAGGAAATAGGAGAGGAAAGGCGAGAGGAAATAGGAAAAGAAGAGGGGAGAGGAGAGGAAGAAGACAGGAATAAAGGACAAAAGGGGAAATATTTTTAAAAGAGCAGAGAAGAGGACAGACAAAGAGAATGGAGAGGAGAGAACATGATTACATTGAGAGAAGAGAACCCCCTCCAGGTGTAATAGGAACACTTCCCCACCCCCATTCTATCCCATCTCATGCCAGGTGGCCAGCCACTCACTTGAAGGGGGGCACTCCGTCTCCCATGTTGAGCACGTGCAGGATCTTATAGTAGAGGCTGACTGAGACGGTGAAGCACAGGGCGCCCAGGGAGATGGTGGAGATGACTGTGATGATGCTGAGCTGGAACAAGGACAGCAAACCCACCATCAGCCCTGTGAATACCATGCCTGTACGCTCTGTGTCCTTCCAGTAGATCAGATCCATCACTGAGAAGAGGAGGGGAGAGTAGAGGAGCCAGAGAAGGATAGACGGGACGGAGAGGGGAATCGACAAGAGGGAGAATAGGTGGAAAAATAAGAAAGTTAGATGCATTGTCTACATGTTCAATTCAAGTATAAACCAATGAGAAACAGAGTGGAAGCCAACATGGTCTTCATTGAGGCAAGGTGGGGGAGGGGACAAGCCCATGCATCTGACACTTCCTCAGATTATTTTAGTTGGTTGCTAACGGACGCAGGGACAGTCAGAGCTGCAAGAGTCTCTCCTCCTCCGTGTTCCTGCCTATGTGCCTTATACAAAACCCCCACAGCATCACCAGCCAGTCAGTCCCTGTTTGTCTCTGATTCTCCAGTGCTCAGTGGGCCAGAAGGCCTTTCAGCCGTGCGTAGGCAGAGCAGAGGGACAGTGGTCACCAGGCAGAGAGAAAACACAGACAGGAGCAGGGGGAGATGTCAAGTCTAGGCCTGGGCTTAATATAGCCCGCGCACTGTGTAGATGAAAGGAGAGAGAAGAGGAAAGAAAAGAGGAGAGGAGGGAGCAGGAACCCTGAATTTAAATGTTGCCTCGGAGAGCACCTGCTGACAATCTTCAAGCCCGCTTCCACCCCCTTTCTGCACCCTGTCCGTCTCCCTCGATCAGTCACCCAGCAACTGGAGCCACTGCGACTGGGCCCTCTCAGAGCCAAAATGGAGGCTCCCCTGGCCTGATCCCTCCATGGAATAAGTAGCAGTAGCTCCCGACCAACAGAGTAATTACAGCCAAAACACTGATAGCACAGTGTAATGAAGCTGAACTCGGAGGTGGTAAACTGTAGTGACAAAGACATGTGGTCGTTACTCCATGGCTATCAGTGTTATGAGTGAGCCTGGCCCTGGAAATTAGAATAGAGTGCACTGATATACCTGACCAGCAGGAGGACTATTTATAAACATTACCACACACTATTAATACCCTGAAAGCCTCCAGTACACACACACACACACATCTGCCCACTGTCCCAACAGCTGGAACTACAGTACAGTAGCATACAGCTCTCTGATGTGTTGGCACTTTGCGACATTGACCAGCACATGGTAACACTGTTAAATGCACAGACTAAGTGCACTAAGAAAAGGAAGACATACCACAACAAGCCGGGGCAAAACAAACACCTCATTTGACGGTCCAATAGATTGACTCTATACTAAGTCACGATTATATTGGTTAATGTTACTATAGTGATATAATGAACTCTCTGAGAATAGTACAGACAATAGGAAGTGGGAAGGGGGAGTCACACGCGCGTGCACACACACACCAAATTAAAAGCCGTATTTGCCATAATCTTAGAGAAATCTCTCTATCTTTGCCAAGTTCCGCATACTCTTACACCATGAGGAAATACAATGCAGCACTCCTCTGACTGATCTAACCACCACAGAGCTGAGCACTGACTGACTGACTGACTGACTGACTACTCTGACTGACTGACTGACTGACTGACTGACTGACTGACTGACTGACTGACTGACTGACTGACTGACTGAATGACTGACTGACTCAATCTTTACTACAACATAATAAAATCACCAGTCAACCAATTCACAGCCTGACCTGGCATTTTATTTACCACCCCAACCAAAACCACCACCCAGCCATTTTAACACTACGGGGCATGCAGGAAGTCCCAGAGTAGCCCTGTGAAACACCTTGGCTCTGCCAACCCTGCTGCCCAAAGAGGTAACCCTGTCAGATGGGGCACAGATCAGCTCATTACACTACTAGCCTCTTACCTACACACAAACAATCACATATATGGTCCCTACATGCTGTAACAAGCTATAACACAACTCTGGGTGGTCACCACTAAGGCCAGAATGAGCAGGTTTTCAAAGGACCAAAGAGTTTAATTTTTGTGCCATGGAAAAAATGTTGCGATACTGGTATCGTCAAAACCCTAGTCGCCACCATCTAAAACACTCCTTAGGACACTCTTAACCCGCCTGAAACAATCCCATCAATATGCAGGCAGACACACACACCTCTGCAAAGTTGGAACGGTCTCAAACACTCACTGGTCAGTGAGTGGTCAAAATCTCCCCAAAGACCCTAGGCTGTAGCTGGTCTCCTGGCGTTCAGACTCCTCTCCAAAGCCACAGTCACTAAATGCACAGCTCTACACTGGACAGACAGTCAGTCCCTACATGTGGAAATGCCCCGACGTCTGAGGACGACAGGTACTGTAATTCTAACTGTGCCAATGTCTGAAACGAGACACTGCTTTGCCCATTCAATAGGTCACCTGCCTCCCCACCTAGTCAATTCACTGATAGATCTCAGTGTGCCGGCTCACACCGTCTCATAATATCTCCATCTTGTCTCTCTGAGCCCAGGGTCTTACCGTTTATGTTGGCCATTTTGGTTGCTGCTCAGGCGATCCCCCCTTCTCTCTGTTTGTCTCTCTCTCAGTCCCCCTGCTCTCTCCCTGCCACGCTGAGCTGTTTTTGGCCTCCCCTGCCCCGTCAGCAGTACAGAGACTTTTCACTCCAAAATAATCAGCCCAATAGGGCCCGCCCCCCTCAAGACTCATGTAGACTACAGCATAGATAGATACAGAGATAAGATAGATGCCAAATATATTCACTTATTCACACGTAGTACATGCATATACTGTATATGTTGACCTGAGACAGAGACAAATCTTGAGACACACACACACACACACGTTGGCATACACATAGATGGCCATGGTGGATAACATAGAGACGCAAAGAGACATAACCACAGACAACGACGACACACAAACCCATTCAGAGGAAAAAACACTCACACAGAGACGAAAAACGCACATGGACACAGACGGAGAATTACATAACACACTTATGTAAGCAGAGACAGGACAGACAACAGCTAGCAAAGGAGAAGGTATAGAAGTAAAAACACATTATTGTGAGATACAAACAGTACCGTCCTACCAGTAGGTACAAACTCTTAGGGAAAAAGGGTTCCAAAAGGGTTCTTCGGCTGTCCCCATACGAGAACCCTTTTTGGTTCCAGGTAGAAGCCTTTTTCGGTTTCAGGTAGAACCCTCCGTGGGAATGGTTCTACGTGGAACCCCAAACGGGTTCTATATGGAACCAAAAAGGCTTCTTCGAAGGGATCTGCTATTATGACAGCCAAGGAACCCTTTTAGGTTCTAGATGGCATGCGTGCGCAAATAACCTCTATTCAGATATGCATAGCAGTAGTCTAACCTGTAACCAGCTAGTCTAACCTCACAATAAACACGGGGAGTCAAATGTGTTCTGACATATCTGATATAGAAACCAGATGGTTTGCTTTACATGATCTAGAAACCCTTAAAGCCTGTCAACAGCTTGACCAGTCATTAATCACCCAGGGTCAGTGAGAGGGGGGTGGGCAGAACAGTACACCCAGCCCCCAGTCCACCCAGCCGCCGGGCCAGCCACCCCCCAGTCCACCCACTATAATAAGATTGGAGGATATGACGGAGGTCCATATTGAGTGGCATCCCCCTTGAAGAGTCATCCATATCGACCATGGAGGCCAGAGAAGATAGATTTAATGTCTCACACTTGGTCTCTCTCTCTCTCTCTCCCTCTTTCCTTCACTGCCCTGTCTCACATTCTCTTTATCATGTGTACAGTGACCAAAGGGAAACGGAAAGATTAGGGTGCCAGCGTGTATGTCCCAGCAGACATACATACAGACAGAGCAGGAATGATTTTTGGTGGAATTAGCCCATTACCCCTTGACACAATGAAACACACAGGGCTCACAGCAAAAATATATTCCAGGGTCTATGTTACTCAGGCAGTGAGAGGGAATGCTTTGTGCTCTCAGCAGCATATCGAGGACAGAGATGGGAGGGAGGTAACGGGGTAGGGGTCACTGTCTTCCGGCAGATGGCATCATTCTAACACGACCGCGTTGACATGAACTATCAGTGCAGACGCACTATCGGACGTAAGATAATGTCACAGAAGTCAAATAGAATGATTCCGGCAAGGGGATGGTAGATGCTCAAATTGTAAAGGTAGTTCCAAGATAGGAAAGTCACATAAAAATAGGTAAGATGTGCTACAAACGTTACCTGCTATGTGGGTGCATATCGTAGGGCCTGATAGGTTGAGCACCGAGAACCACTGTTCGCTAACCAGCTCTTCCTGAGTGTTTCGACCAATGGAGGTGGAGGAAGTGGATGACACGTCATCGGTGAGGCCGCCTCTTGGTCGCACAGCCGTGAGCAGTGGGGCGGTGGTTTCCATGGTTACGAGGGACTCAGGCTCAGGGGGTGGTGATGCTGCTGAGAAACAGGACACAAGGTAATTGTGACGAGGTCATTGCCCTGCATCAAGTTAGTCTACAGGCAGGTCGCAATAGATCAACTACAAATGTAATTTATCTAACGACGTCATTATTTACCTGAGCCTCACCTACCTTACAATGGGTGGGGATTTTGCAATCTTATTAACAAAAGTGCTCATCCTGATCCTAAACAACAGGAGAGAGCATGCTGTCCAGGGAGTCTAAAGCACAGTGGTGTCTGACTTCATCTGTGGTCACGCACGCACGCACACACGCACACACGCACACACACACACACACACACAAACTAACACAGTCTGTCACAGTTATGTACTATCAAATGGGACACACTTCCCATTTTCAAACATGGAGGTTACACCCATTTACCCTGGAGCAATATGCTCGCCCACAGTGTGATTTCAGGGTCTAGAAAGCCTGAAAAGATGCAGTATCTCCTGCTTTTATAAATGTAGCTCCATGCAGGTATATCTACCCTGATCCCATCTACCCACTCATCTAGATAGCCCCACCCCACCCCACCCCCACTGCCCCATAGTGGGCTCACCCTGGTGGCTGTCAGAGGGACTGTAGTGCTGGGGCTCCAGGGGCTCTGTCTCCTCTCTCTGGGTCTCTGTGTCCCTCTCTTGAGGTTCAATGTCAGTATCTAGGAGAGAATCCTGGACTGTCACAGTCTGTCTGTGGACATCCCTCTCCCTTTCCTCCCTCTCCTCCTCATCCTCTAGGGTGAGGAAGATGTGGGGGTCCCTCTCCCTTTCCTCCCTCTCCCTCTCCTCCTCATCCTCTAGGGTGAGGAAGATGTGGGGGTCCCACTCCACGTCGGGGGAGTCCAGGGGGAGGAGCGATTCCACGGTGTCCGTGCGGATCAGGGAGGTGCGGCCTCCCCTGGCCCCGCCCCTCCGCCGGCTCCCTGACGATGAGTCACGATGATGTCGCGAGGCTCCGCCTGCCTCGGCCTCGGCGATGGCGATGTAGGAGAAGGTGGGCTCGAAGGAGTTCTGTCTCGGGGTCCCCCAAATGGAGGGGGATGAAGCTCCACCGTCATCATCCTCCGGACCCCCGTCTTCTTCGTCAGACCACTCCCTGGCCGTCTGCAGGTCGTACAGCTCAGACTCCTCATTCCCACCTGGAGAGAACAGGCACAGGAAAAGCCTCAAAGTAAAACCTATATTGATTTGAGTATTTTTGTATTTTTACATTTGTTATCCGGTCCTGTGTCAATGTTACATGTTGAAAATTGTGTCGGCTTTCATTGCAGAAAACCTATACATTTAGCCATAGACTACAGCGAAATCGTTCATCCTGGGAGAAAGCTATACCAGCACGCAATGTCATTCCATAGACATATCACATGTTCTGTGGCGTTAATGTCTACGGAGGAGCCGTTTGACGTCGCTTTCTCATCTACATATCCTCTGATGTCTTTGAGCGCCGAGTTGAAAGCCCAATGAAGCACAACATGCTTTGTCTGAATGAGAGGGCAACATCCAAAAAGGTGCAAGACACTTTTGATGGGAGTAATCTTTCCAGATCTCATTATTCCGAAAGGCTACAAAAGCGTTCAAGCAAACAAATGGACACAATCATCTTCAGGTTAGACCTGTAGACATGTCATAGTATGTTTTTTTTTTCTCCAAATGATGATTCTCACATACAAAGTCCAATCATTCACACGGTCCATTTCTAAACCTCTACTGTATGTATGCATTGTGTGATGTTACCGTCAGTACAGGGAGGTGTTGAATCAGGCGTGGAGGAGACAGAACCATATTCCTCTGGAAGAAAAAGAACAAGATTAATCAGAGACATGCCTATTACCATTGGCTGGGGAACTATCATAACCACAATTGTGAAATGTACAGTGCAAAACAGACTATTTGTATCTTAAAAACTGATTAAGGACTGCCGTTTGGCCACTCTTATGTGAAACTGGAGACACTTCTATAACGTCTATGTCTACAACTCCTCTCCTCTCTTCCTTCTATTTCTATGTCTGCAACTTTTCACCAAGGCCTATTTGCATGTAAGGCTGGAGAGCAGACACTATCGAGATAAGTTTCCCTCTCAATATAAAGCATTGTATCACATTCAAAAGCATTACCACACATAGCCTATTCTCAGACAGATTACGTGCTTCCAATTGTGTAAATGTGTTTCTATAGTGTCTCAATTCATTAAAATGAGACTGAGAGAAGAAATAAAAATGGTTGCATTTGTATTTTTTAGGAGAATCCATGGCTCAAATCCAGGTATTTGAGTAGCCTTTTTCTAAGCCATTACCCAGTCTTTAAAAGCAATTTCATTGGTGTTTGTATGCGTTATGCTAACAGCTAACTATGTCCCCTCTCCTACAGTAGAGATCAGCTCTGGCAGAGCAGGCAGGGGGGAGGTCTTAACTACATTAACTAGCCTGCAGCCTCAGATCATCCAATAAATCAAGCAGCTGGTAACTGTAAAAGAAGCCCTGGCTAAAATGAAAACACCTGCATACACACACACACACACACACACACACACACACACACCACACACACACACACACACACACACACACACACACACACACCCGGTGCTCAGTCAATGAAAACACACACACACAGCCTACACACCCTGAGAACACACACACACATCTGCAATAGGTCCCTACAAAGGAAAATAAAAAGGTGTGTCTGCTACAACACTGCATCAATCCATCCGTTCAACCGTGTGTTCATCAAGGGAGGGAGCGAGAGAAAGAGAGGGAGAGGGGAGATCGATGGCCACGCATATGGCTATTACAGATGCTGTACAGATATATGGGGATGCGAACGACAGACAGACAGTCAGAGAAAAGCCGACACACTCACTGCAGTGGGAGAATCCTAGAACCTGGCCCATGCTCCATCAAGGCACTGCTGGGCCCATCCAGTCTGGAAGCCCCCCTCTCTTCCTCTGGATCTCTCTCTCTCTCTCGCTGCTCACTCCCTCTTCCACCTCCCTCCCTCCCTCGTTCCACCGATGCAGCACTGCTGTTTCTCTCTGGCTCTCCCTCTATGCACCCTCCCCTTCCTTCTCTGGCTCACGGGCCCCTCCCTACCTCCTTCTTCCTGCTCTCTCTTTTCCCCTCCCTCTCCTGCTCTCTCTTTTCCCCTCCCTCTTGCTCTCACATCACTATGACGGCAGGGGAGCAGCACAGGCAGGGCAGAGCCAGAGAAAGAGTGTGTGTGTGTGTACATATGTGAGCGTGAGTGTGTGCGTTTCCCTCCTTCCATTCATGACTAATCATTAGTGTGTGCATCCAGCCGGGTGGAGTATATCTCTATCTGCATTTTACAGGGCGTTGTATTTTTCATTAGTATTTTGTATTTATTAGGGATCCCCTTCCTGGGGTCCAGGATGATTGGTAGTGGTGGTGATAGTGGGCATGGCCTTGTTGCATACACATGACAAAGGGAAACAGCTCACTACAAATACATGTCCTTTTGCACCCTCCCACACACAGACAGACATACTGTATGCCTTACTGGGTGTTTTGAATAACCACCATGTGTGAGACTGCTAGGTAAAGCAGAAGGGTGCATTTGTAGATTTGCCTGGCGGCAGTAAGCAGCCGTAGCAACAGCACATACTGTAACCCAGCTCGTTGTAGCCCTGGTGTGCTGCCTGAAGCTGCTTCTGCAAACGAGTGGTCACATGACGTGTCAGCTAAATCATCCTGCTCCTGTACTGACTGTTCAGGCTTGGACAACATATGAGGGGGAAATGACATGAAATATAGACATTTTCTCCATTCAAAAAACACACATTTAATGAGGCTATAAAGTGCACTTTCTGGCAGGTGCAATACACTGAGTGTACAACACATTGTGTCGGCACATTCCTAATATTGAGTTGTACCCTCTTTTGTCCTCAGTACAGACTCAATTTGTCAGGGTATGGACTACAAGGTGTTGAAAGCGTTCCACAGGGATGCTGGCCTGTTGACTCCAAAGCTGGCTGGAGTTGGCTGGATGACCTTTAGGCGGTGGACCATTCTTGATACACAAGGGGAACTGTTGAGTGTGAAAAAAAGCACGGGGTATAGGTCCAACACAAGTCCAACACCATCATTAAGTTTGCTGACGACACAACGGTGGAAGGCCTCAATGACAACGATGAGACAGCCTATAGGGAGGTCAGAGACCTGGCAGTGTGGCAAAAGAGCAAGACAAAAGAGATGATCGTGGACTGCAGGAAAAGGAGGGCCGAACATGACATTCACATCGATGGGGCTGTAGTGGAGCGGGTCGAGCGTTTCAAGTTCCTTGGTGTCCACATCACCAAATGATGTGATGATCATATCAAAACACACCAAGAAAGTCACGAAGAGGGCACGACAATGCCTTTTCCCCCTCAGGAGAAAAGATTTGGCACGGGTCCCCAGATCCTCAAAAAGTTCTACAGCTGCACCATCGAGAGCATCCTGACCGGTTGTAATCACTGCTTGGTATGGCAACTGCTTGGCATCCAACCGTAAGGCGCTACAGAGGGTAGTGCGTACGGCCCAGTACATCACTGGGGCAAAGCTTCCTGTCATCCAGGACCTCTATACTACATGGTGTCAGAGGAAGGCCAAGAAATGGTCAAAGTCTTCAGTCACCCAAGTCATAGACTGTTCTTTCTGCTATCGCACGGCAAGCGGTACCAGAGTGCCAAGTCTAGGTCCAAAAGGCTCCATTGCAGCTTCTACCCCCAAGCCATAAGACTGCTGAACAATTAATGAAATGGCGACCTGGACTATTTGCATTTCCTCTGTAACTTTCTCACTCATCATTATTCACAATACATTCAGGATTATCCAAATGAATGTAGAAGTGTTCAAAAACATATTCTCTTTTTATGACACAATACATTATTCACCATTCAGTTCCTATTGGGCAAAACATAATCCGTGTCACGTGTGCTCCCTCTCCGGCCTCTAGGTCACCAGGCTGCTCGTCAGAGCACACCTGTCACCACCGTTACACGCATAATGACACTCACCTGGACTCCATCACATCCTTGATTACCTGCCCTTCATTTTCTTTCCCAGTCGTCATTGTTCCTGTTTCATGTCGATGCGCTGTTTGTGTTTCTGGTTTTGCTCATTTATTTCTTTAACGTATTCGCTCCCTGAATTTGCGTCCCGACTCTCAGCGTACATCCGTACAATCCGAAACGCAACCAAAATAAACTGTAGATACATCCAACAAGTTTGTAGAGCCACAAGCTTGATGTAGTCACATGCTAAGAATATGGGACCAAATACTAACGTTTCGACTACTTTAATATACAAGTGAATTTGTGTAAAAAAAATAAAACACGTCTTCAAATGGTGGGAATAGATAAAGCGCACTCATTTCTAAATGGTAAAACAAATTAGAAATACCCTCAAATAATAATCATCTGAAACATTTGATCTCCAATCCAAAACGTGGGAGTATAGAGCGAAATTTACACCGTTTAGCTTCACTGTCCAAATAAATACAGAGGCGAGTGCACGTGTAGGTTACTTACTCATTCACTTCTGTACCTAACCACCATAGAGCGGGTCCCATCCCCAACCTGAACACATAACGCGACATATAACGGGCTCTATAGATAGCGTGATCAGCTCCCAACCTCATGTATACACAATTTTAAATCCAGTAATCTACAAGACCACGCAAATGCATGCCAGGTAATTATTTTAAGAGAAACAGAGGTGGATGAGGAAATGCCTACACTTATACCATGTGTTTGTGGCATCGTGTTAAAGAGAAGGAGAGAAAAGGAGAAAGAGAGTGGCGGACTATATTCAGTGAATAAATTGCTAACAGTTCTGAACATAAACTGCAGGGATCTAGTTAGAGAGTTGGGAGAGCTCATTCTATCTGTCCACCATGCTGCTATGGAACGCTGACAGGCTCATAATCCATACTGTTCATTCGGTCATGCAGTGCTAATCTAAGATCCCTTGCAGGTTGGAGATTAACTAGTAGCAGAGAGAGAGAGAGAGAGAGGCAGTGACCATAGATTTAGGCCAATAGCATCACAGGGCAAACACTGGCCAGGGACAGGAGAGAAAGAGCGGTAGAAAGACAAGAGAAGGAGAGAGAGTGGGCGCCATACAGACACACACTCCACATATCACAACACATACACATTGAGACAAACGCTAGGAATCCAGAAACTACGCCCACAAGCTAGTTTTACAAAGACAAGGATGGCCACCACGATTTCTGCCAGTATCTAGTGAAGCCCACCTGAATACAACTCTACAGTCCGGAGTTGACACATTGTCCACCTGCTCAGCGTGTCCAGCTAAACCCACTGCCCTGGACCTGCTGCGGGGGACACAGACTGGGAGAAGGAGGAGAGAGGGGAACAAGAGGACCAGTGCCAGGTCAGGAAAGAGACTCGAGCGGCACCTCCGAGGAGCTATGAGGACAGCCAGGCGGGCCAGCACCGTGGAGGTGCCCTCCTTCCTCCGCCAGCTAGCCAAGGAGACAGAGAAGATGGTCACCTTCTTCTTTAAGGGGGGACAGAGAGATGGCCAGGAGGGGAGCGAAGAGGACTTCAGTGATGAGGATAACGGGCCGAGTGTCTACCTGGACCGGCCCGTCCTGGATAAACACACGGCCGAGGGGAGGTCTCAGTGGGGGGTGAACTATGCAACGGCCAGCATGCAGGGCTGGAGGGCGCAGATGGAGGACGCCCACACCTGCATGCCGGAGATGGGAGGGGAGCTGGCGGAGTGGGGCTACTATGCAGTGTTTGATGGACACGCTGGCAACACGGTGGCACAGTACTGCTCCCATAACCTGCTGCAACACATCCTCGCTACAGGTACCAAATTGGGCCGCACACTTTGACTAACTGATGGATAATCATTGTTGGTAGCCTGATTTATTTTCACTTGAAGGGAATGTGTGCAAGCATTTATTTGGGCAAGTTGGGAAGCATTTTACGACACTTATTTCCAGTGTGTTCCACAGACAGATATTGTTTGATAAATCAATGAACAACTTTGTCTTAGGCATGGGTGTCTTCAATTTGAGCAATGACAAGGTGCCATTGTGCTGTAGGCTATGTGTATGGTGTATGAGGGAGAGCGTGATCTTGATCTTGAATACCAAAGACATTATCTCTCTTGGTTTTACTTTCTAAACATAAACATGGTAGCACAACATGGCTGACAGTTGTTGTTGGAAACCTCTTGATCATTATTCTTGGCCCGAAGTATGAGATACTTAATCTGACACTTGAGCCTACAGTGTCTGCTACTTAACTCAAGACAAACGTTTAATCCTAACCTACATGGCATTAATTAAAAATAATGCCACGAGCAAGACAGACAGACAGTCACCTCAGAGGACTACAACACAATCTGCGCTCGTGAGATTTGGGCTCTGGTAGGGCACAGTGGGTATTTGTCCCCTAAAACCAAGCTGGTAAGGCTGGGGGTCAAATAATTGTATTGTAACTATGTGTAGTTATCCTGTAGTTGGCCAGACTGTAGTTAACTTCTGCATGTCAATTTTAGGCAGCGAGACCTAATTATGCTTATTTGTCACATATAGGCCAGGTCGTTAACTCATATTGATCTCTCCTCCAGGGCGCGTAAAGGCACAGGAGGAGCCTGACGACGTGAAGGAGGGGATCGTCGAGGGCTTCCTGGCCATTGACAGCCACATGCACACACTGACGCGCCAGGAATGCTGGGAGCGCAGCGGCTCCACGGCGGCCGCCGTCATGCTCTCGCCGCAGTACGTCTACTTCGTCAACTGTGGCGACTCACGGACGCTCCTCTGCCGCGACGGCCAGGTCATCTTCTACACGGAGGACCACAAACCCTTCAACCCCAGGGAGAAGGAGCGGATACAGAACGCGGGCGGCTCGGTGACCCAGCATAGGGTGAACGGCTCCCTGGCCGTGTCCAGGTCCCTGGGAGACTTTGACTTTAAGGAGGTGGACTGGAGGTCCCAGACTGAGCAGCTGGTCTCCCCAGAGCCAGAGGTGTACGAGCTGGAGAGGTCCCCGCAAGACGAGTTCCTCATAGTGGCTTGTGACGGAGTGTGGGACGCCATCGGCAACGAGGAGCTGTGTGCGTTCGTCCACAGTCGCCTGCAGTTGTGCGATGACCTGAGGGAGATCTGCAACCAGGTCATTGACCTCTGCCTCTATAAGGTCAGTGTATAAATGATCAGATCCCACTACATGCAGAGTCACACTGATCCTAAACCTCTGCCTTCTCTATATGGGTACATATGCAGGACCAGAGTATAAACTGAAAACTCACACTCTAATTGCCAAAGTGAGTAAACTGCAACAATGACCATAACTGGACATTGTATGGAATGTCAGAGGGTGCTGGAGGTGAGAGGGTTAAGAGGACTTTGGCAGTATCTTCAGGCAGTGATATCATCCCCACGGCCTTGGCTGTCCTCTCCCTTCCTGGAGTCCTGGAGACTAATACCATTCCAATACTCAGTGTTTAGATCAGGCAGAGGATTTAACAGCAGGACACAGCCAGGTTGGTACAGCAAGGTGACTTACACTGCACTGCAGGGAGTCTCCTCGATAGGCAATGGCCATTTTTCAAAATACAGTCTAAATGTTGTCTTTGATTCAAGATGATTATTTTTTTATTCATTTTATCATGGAGTCCTACTGAGACAAAGGTCTATTTTACAGAGGAGCCCCGAATGACATAAATGACAGAGAATGTACATCAAAATATAAATACAAAATGCAAGCAGAAAGAAAAACGCAGTCATAAAAAAACAACAAGACATTGATCAGTAATAAGATGACATAATAAGTGATGACATCACAGAGGGCCAACTGACGTTCTGGTAGAGAATGCAGTGATGACATCACAGAGGGCCAACCGACTTTCTGGTAGAGAATGCAGTGATGAGTGCTAAAATTGTCGGCCGTCATAAAGCGCAGTGCGTCATGACAAACTGCATCTAGCGGCTTTAATGAAGTGGCAGCTGCGTTCATCTAGATGATGTCGCAATACTCTAGGACCCAAAGGAACTTAGACTGAATGTTCTGCTTTCTACTATTTAGCCAAAGAGGCAGGACCCATTTCTGTCCAAGAAGAACACTTTTACTCTCAGCGTCTTAACTAACTCATCAATATGCTTTTTAAAAGTCATCCTTTCATCTATCCAGGAGCCCAGATATTTCTAAGGGACACGATCAGTATGGACACCATCTAAAGTACATGTTCTCAAATCATTATTTTTATGCACTCTACACAAAAGGAGTCCACAAATGTTATTCGGCTGTCCCCATAGGAGAACCCTTTTTGGTTCCAGGTAGAACCCTCTGTGTAAAAGGTTCTACATGGAACCAAAAAGGGGTTTTCAAAGAGTTTATCCTATGGGGACAACCGAAGAACCCTTTTAGGATCTAGATAGCACCTTTTTTCTAAGAGTGTAGAGAACAATATATACTTTGTTTTACCTGCACTCGATACTAATTTCAGGTCAATAAAGTTATTCTGTAATACAATGAAGGCAGACTGTAGTTCAGAGCGAGCCTGGTCAACCGCGGGGGTAATAGCATACACAACATCGGTATACAGCGCAGGGAACACTTTTTTTGTAACAGACAAGTTGATCTTGTTAACGTAAACAGTTAAAAGTACACAACCCAGAATTGACTCCTGCAAGACACCTTTCGTAATATCCAGAAAACCTCATTTAACACCATCAGTAGATACATATTGAGTTCTATATATCATTTCATTTTTAAACCGGTTACATGCAGCCTGGTCTAGGACAATTGAGGAAAGCCTCCGAATTAGCCGTGAGTGATCAATAGTATCGAAACCATTTGACAGGTCAGTGAATAGGGCAGCACAATGTTGCCTTTTATCCATATAGTTAACCACATCATTTATAACTAGGGTTGCAGCAGAGATGGTGCTATGACCTGGTCTTAAACCTGACTGATGTACATTTTAGAATACACTTGAAAGATAAGAAAGATCTTAGCTGAGAATGAATCAAGGATTCTAATATTTTAGCTAGGCAAGAAAGTTTAGAAATAGGGCTCAAGGGTCACAAGGGTCACCACCTTTGTGAAGGGGAGTACATGATGGCACTCATCACTGGACAGGGTGTGTGTTGAAGGGCCTACATCGTTACATACCTAATGTACCAAGCATTATGTAAGCAGTTATCTTATTCAGGTCTGCTTAGGCTGGTTAGGACTTACGATGGCACAACCTGTGCCTGTCCTCTAAATAGCAGGATTATGAGAGGGAGCTATAGAGGGAGGGAGAGAGGGACAGAGGTGAGGGCAACACAGTGGATTATGGGTGAGTGTGTGTGTGTGTTAGACTGTCAGGGTCTCAAGGCCACACCAGCTGGGAGCTAAGGCCTATTAACCTGGCCAAGAAGAGCCTCACTTTATCAATGGCAACAGAACAGGCTTACCTCCTTGGAGTCTGTACTTCAGCTAGGTGGGTTTTTGTTGTAGCACACAGCGAACCTAGCTTCTCAGCTCTGTGACATGACATCACAATAATCAATTAGTCCTCATAGAGATCCTATTAAATTACTTGATCAGGGAGAAATCCAAAACCAGTCTAATTGGAATGAATGGCAGTAGAGACATAGGTGATGCATTTCCTGCTTTTACTTATGAAGGAATGTAAATGTAAGACGTGATGTTTCATAAATTGTGTAATAGAACTATAGTCAACCTAAAATATTGTCATATAATTATAAATACTGTTTATACAGGTTTATTTATACAAATGTATGAATAGACTCTAAAATATATGTAAACAGACATAAATGTCTCAGATTTCATTTTTGGGGAAAGCTGTGAGCGCTATTATATGATACAATGTCAGTACTTGTTGAGTTTACAACTTGTATAAGACCTATCATCAATCAACTGATTTGAGCCAGTGTATGGCTGTGGATTGACTGCATTGTTTGAATGGAATATTGGCATATTAATGAATGGAATCACTCCTCTAAAACTGGCTGGCTAGCTAGCTAACACACATACAGTGCCTTGCGAAAGTATTCGGCCCCCTTGAACTTTGCGACCTTGTGCCACATTTCAGGCTTCAAACATAAATATATAAAACTGTATTTTTTTGTGAAGAATCAACAACAAGTGGGACACAATCATGAAGTGGAACGACATTTATTGGATATTTAAAACTTTTTTAACAAATCAAAAACTGAAAAATTGGGCGTGCAAAATGATTCAACCCCTTTACTTTCAGTGCAGCAAACTCTCTCCAGAAGTTCAGTGAGGATCTCTGAATGATCCAATGTTGACCTAAATGACTAATGATGATAAATACAATCCACCTGTGTGTAATCAAGTCTCCGTATAAATGCACCTGCACTGTGATAGTCTCAGAGGTCCGTTAAAAGCGCAGAGAGCATCATGAAGAACAAGGAACACACCAGGCAGGTCCGAGATACTGTTGTGAAGGAGTTTAAAACCGGATTTGGATACAAAAAGATTTCCCAAGCTTTAAACATCCCAAGGAGCACTGTGCAAGCGATAATATTGAAATGGAAGGAGTATCAGACCACTGCAAATCTACCAAGACCTGGCCGTCCCTCTAAACTTTCAGCTCATACAAGGAGAAGACTGATCAGAGATGCAGCCAAGAGGCCCATGATCACTCTGGATGAACTGCAGAGATCTACAGCTGAGGTGGGAGACTCTGTCCATAGGACAACAATCAGTCGTATATTGCACAAATCTGGCCTTTATGGAAGAGTGGCAAGAAGAAAGCCATTTCTTAAAGATATCCATAAAAAGTGTCGTTTAAAGTTTGCCACAAGCCACCTGGGAGACACACCAAACATGTGGAAGAAGGTGCTCTGGTCAGATGAAACCAAAATTGAACTTTTTGGCAACAATGCAAAACGTTATGTTTGGCGTAAAAGCAACACAGCTCATCACCCTGAACACACCATCCCCACTGTCAAACATGGTGGTGGCAGCATCATGGTTTGGGCCTGCTTTTCTTCAGCAGGGACAGGGAAGATGGTTAAAATTGATGGGAAGATGGATGGAGCCAAATACAGGACCATTCTGGAAGAAAACCTGATGGAGTCTGCAAAAGACCTGAGACTGGGACGGAGATTTGTCTTCCAACAAGACAATGATCCAAAACATAAAGCAAAATCTACAATGGAATGGTTCAAAAATAAACATATCCAGGTGTTAGAATGGCCAAGTCAAAGTCCAGACCTGAATCCAATCGAGAATCTGTGGAAAGAACTGAAAACTTCTGTTCACAAATGCTCTCCATCCAACCTCACTGAGCTCGAGCTGTTTTGCAAGGAGGAATGGGAAAAAATGTCAGTCTCTCGATGTGCAAAACTGATAGAGACATACCCCAAGCGACTTACAGCTGTAATTGCAGCAAAAGGTGGCGCTACAAACTATTAACTTAAGGGGGCTGAATAATTTTGCACGCCCAATTTTTCAGTTTTTGATTTGTTAAAAAAGTTTGAAATATCCAATAAATGTCGTTCCACTTCATGATTGTGTCCCACTTGTTGTTGATTCTTCACAAAAAAATACAGTTTTATATCTTTATGTTTGAAGCCTGAAATGTGGCAAAAAGTCGTAAAGTTCAAGGGGGCCGAATACTTTCGCAAGGCACTGTACAGGGCAGATAAATTCTTCACATTCATTGTTTTACACAATATCTTATCACAGCACTGGCAAACCATGGCTGAACTTTGGACCATCGTTATATTTTAGCCATTTAGTATCCATAGCGACTTATGTCCATTCTGGTATTCTAATTCTTAATTCTACGTCCCACTGTTCCATTGTGACCCTTTATAAAATTCTAATTTCTGCTCTCTGTCAGTACACAATTATGACATCACAATTTCCCTCCACCTGCAGGGCCATGTACAAATCTTCCCAGCTGAAAAGAGTTTTACATGACACAGTGCACTTTGAGACTTCACAGTCCTGTTCTCCATTGTGATGTCATAATGACACTTATTTTATTCTCTGTTCACATTATCATTAAGCATGCAAATAATATTCCTCATCACATAATTCCTCAAGTAAACCATCAATAGTGGCAGCAATATGACAGCTTTTTCTCCCCCATGACATTTCATTTAGCTTTTCAATGTTTGGAGTAACAAATGACATTATTGAAATGAATCATACGCTAACAATGTTTCCTATTCATATAAAATATTGGCTTATGCTTATCTTACAAGAGCTCATAGAACTGTGCCTATATCCAGCAAAGGCATTATTCCTGCGCTGCCTCTTTGTCGCCCCCCACAGGGTAGTTTGGACAACATGAGCATCATCATCGTGACCTTCCCTGGTGCACCCCAGGTGTCACAAGAGGCCCTACAAAAAGAGGCCGAGCTAGAGACAATCCTCGAAGCTAAAGTGGAAGGTAGGTATTTCGATGGGCTTGAGTTGCGATTAAGCTTACTATGCGACTCGAAACCATCTTGGCTTGGCCTCACTCACAATAGGCTTTCATATTAATATGGCATCACACCACATCAAAACGAAAGTTGATAACAATAACAAGAGCGCTGAGACAATGGCAGCTTAATTCTCCCCTCTGACAACAGGGACCGATCATTACGTAACTCTCTCCCTTTCTCTCTGTCTGTGTGTGTAGAGATTGTCAACTTGCTAAAGTCGCGGGACAAGGACCCAGACCTGCTGTACGTGATGAAGTTTCTGGTCTCTGAGGACATACCTGGCCTGCCACCAGGGGGAGGAGTCACCAGCAAGTAAGTCACTCAATCACATGACTCACCAGTCAGAGATCAAAAAGTGACAAGAGGCCTAGATCCGTGTGAATAAATTAGTAATTGTTTATATTAAATGTTCATCATTTGTCATAACTTCTTCTCTTTTTCCTTTGCAGAAGAGACTGTGTCATCTCTGCATATCAAAAGTTTGTAACGCCCTTCAGATCTCTGGAACCAATGGTAGAAGACCAAACATAGTGCAAGAGCGTGCCCTCTGTCTCACTAAACACATAAGCGCAAACTGGACTACAAAAGTAACTAAGTTACTTCCCCCCCCCCCCCGACACGTAATTGACACGTCGCATTCCAGGACATCGGAGGATCTGAAGAGTCCAACTACTCGTATCCATGGAAATGTGTTCTTCAGCCTCGCGTATCCATGGCGACCATTTAGAATTGGGGCCTCTGCTTTTCAGCTGAGCAATCAGCCAATAGCTAAATAAAGAACTATGGTGGGAGGGGGTGTGACCTGGGCCTGCCCTTAGCCAATCGTCTCTTCTCTGTTCCTCATTTGCACTGTCTATCAATAAGTCTACTGTAGCATCAGAGAATATCAAATAGTTAGCATTATTCCAGTAAGGGAAGAATTACATATTCCAAAACTATTCTTTAAAATACATGATAATTAGATATAATATTTATTAACTTTCTCACTTTACACTTTACAGTGCCTGGGTAGTTCATTTTCTTCAAGACTAGAAGCTTATGAATAAGGCTGATCATGTTACTTCATTTAAAAATCAAACAGATATGTTTCAGCAGTGTGCAACTCCATACTGCCGCATCAAATTCAATTGAAAAAAAACACCCCTTCAACCATTGCAGACCAGCGAAGGCTCCGATATGCATGTGTCCTGTGATGGCATGGCCTACACTAAATAATCTGCAGAATCCTGTGAGGGACCATAGGTGACAGGAATAGATGTGTGTCATGACGATGATGGACACCACATCATATGTCCAAGGGTGTGTGAATGTGTGTGTGTGTGTGTGAGTAGATAACATGGGCTGTGGGATTATTAGCACACACACTGTAACCTGTTGCAGTTTGGAGCACAGACGCTGACAGTTAGACACGATTTAGACCCGTGTGACAGGTAAAGGAGTACAGCTACAGGTAAAATGTTCTTCTGCTTTTGAAAATAAGCGGGTTTTTGCCGTTAGCACGTTTTTCTTTTCGATACATGTCATTGTGCTGCTTTACAAAGCTCTCTGTTGCTGTACGGTTACTTTATTCCTCCTTCGGATCACACCAAACGGGTGGACATAGTAGCTGTATTCCATGACAGAGGTCAGAGGTCAAAAAGAGCTAGACTCGAGATGCTGCGGCATGTCTGTGTGAATTCTATGGAATCGGGAGGAAGTGGGATCAAAGAGCGCAACAGATTACCATCAGGACTTTCACAAATGTATGTCAGTGATTTGATGACTGTATGGGCAAGCCCTTAACTGACCCAAGGGGCAATAAATGAATGAAATAAAATGACATTCTGGGATTTTTGATAGAGCGGAGTGGGCTCTTACTCCTAAAATGTTTGATAGATACAGCACTACAGGGTTAGACTAAGGACCAAGGGAGAAGAATACAAGACAGTTCCGTAACGACCCATTGATATCGTTCCAGAACTGTCTTTTGGCCAGCTGTATGCATTTCAACCAGGGGCGTCGAATGCGGGTTTTTCCTTTCAATTAACCAGGTGAGGGGAGTTCTTTACTAATCAGTGACCTTAATTCATCAATCAAGTTCAACGGAAGAGCAAAAACCTGCAGACACTCAGCCCTCCGTGGAACGTGTTTGACACAGTGATATAAACGAAGTAGGGAGCCCTTGCTCTAATGAAGCCCTACCAAGGCCTCAGACCCGTTGAGCACGGGTTCTCCGGAATGTGTTATCAGGGTGTGTCAAGACTCAACACCTCCACCCTAATTGCGCCGGCCAAGATTTAATTTGACAGACACAGTGTCCCTCTCACCTCCATACCCCTTAAACACTAACAGGCATTAAAAAAAAACACACAACCAACTGGATAGAACTGGTCTGCAGAAAGCACATGCAGCAGAAGAGGATAAATACTAAAAACAGTAGAAAGACAAGACTGTTGCCAGTTATCAGGTGCGTTATGATGCTTTTAGAGATCGTTGCATTGGCTTTGACAGATATTCGGGGAGACCGATGCGGATTGTCACTTTACTCTGGTGTGTATTTCTCAGCACAAATCTTACAAGACTCTTTTCAACAGTAATACCAATGTATTGTGTTAATGGGAACCTTTTTTCAAACTCACAGGGTTGGATGTCAGTCTGGTGTTGGTTGCCACAATGTTTACTAGCAGTTTATGCCTTTTGTAACAAGAAATGATGCGATGTAATTAAATAGCCAAGATTTTCTATAAATCGATCAATATTATAGATAACATAATTCAGCATGTTATGCCTTGAACATGACATTTTAGCAAATGATTCACAAACATGTGGGTGTGACATGTGAGCGCCAAGGGTAGGTCATTTTATGTATTTAATCTTTTTTTAAATTACAATTGTGCCATTGATGTAGGGAAATTGCGTTTTGTTTGTCAGGTGGTCAGACTATTGCTTTGACCAGGAAAATAGACCGTAGCCCAGGAATTGTCTTATTTCATCTGATCAATATCGGTTAAATTAAACGTTGGTAAATTTAGCTAATGGATGGAGTTAGAATTCAAATTGACAAGGTAAATTGACTAATTGGTTGTTTTTTTTTAAACGCATGGTTGGAATTTTTCAAGATGACATGGAAGTGTGTGCACTCACCCGCCACGTTAGAGACGACAGGGTCACTGTCAGGACATACCTGAAAAAAAGTGTAATGAATTGTAGCCTAGTTGTAGTCCTATCAACTATTTGATAGTTTCTTTATGTAAATAATATTGGATTATGGCATTTTTCTAAATATCTGTAATTGACACTGCAGTAGCTGAATTGGAATACAATTGAACATGGATGGTGGCTATGGCAGCACGGCAGTGGGCTCTGGGATGTCGGGCAGTCTGGGCGGCTCTGAGACGGTCCCACTGCTAATCACGGACCCCGAACCAGAGACGCCGAAATGGCAGCCCATGTCCAAGGAACAGCTGGAGCTCGAAGCCGGGGGCCCGGGATGGAGGAAAATACGCTCCCGCCTGGTGGTGGTCTTCTGGCTGGGTTGGCTGGCCTTGCTGGGCGCCTCAATCACCATCATAGTGCAGAGCCCTCGGCCGGTCGCACCGCCGCTACTGTGGTGGCAGAGGGCGCTGTTTTACCGCCTACAGCCCATACTGCTCATGGACGCCCAGAACGAGGTGCCAGATGGTATCGACGGTGAGTTAAAGGAAGAGGGCGGTCAGGCGACCTAAACACCCAAGAATACAATAGCTGCACTATATAGACTACTCTGTCTACACAATGTAAAGTAGCGCCTTCAGTTCAAGCACTTTATCGGTAGAAATAAATTAATCAAAAATTGATATACACTGATTAATTCTACTGATATACACTATTTCTACAAAAGTATCTGGACACAAATGAGTGGATTTGGTTATTTCAGCCACACCCGTTGCTGACAGGTGTATGAAACACAGCCATGCAATCCCCGTAGACAAAAATTGGCAGAATGGCCTTACTGAAGAGCTCGGTGACCTTCAACATGGCACTGTCCATAGGATGCTAGCTTTCCAACAAGTTCATC
Organism: Oncorhynchus mykiss; assembly: GCF_013265735.2. Classification (NCBI taxonomy): domain Eukaryota; kingdom Metazoa; phylum Chordata; class Actinopteri; order Salmoniformes; family Salmonidae; genus Oncorhynchus; species Oncorhynchus mykiss. The sequence goes on along the minus strand of NC_048591.1, from coordinate 6,692,177 downwards.
AAAATTCTGGCCTGCTAGAGCTTCCCCGGTCAACTGTAAGTGTAGTTATTGTGAAGCGGAAATGTCCAGAAGTATCAACTGCTCAGCCACAAAGTGATAGGTCACCCAAGCTCACAGAACGGGACTGCCGAGTGCTGAAGCGCGTAGTGCATAAAATATTTCTGTCCTCGGGTGCAACACTACCTACTGAGTTCCAAACATCCTCTGTTTTTCATGGTTTGGGTTAGGCCCCTTAGTTCCTGTGAAGGGAAATCTTAACCCTACAGCATACAATGACTTTCTAGATGATTCTGTGCTTCCAAATTTGTTGCAACAGTCTGGGGTAGGCCCTTTCCTGTTTCAGCATAACAATTCCCCCGTGCAAGAAGCGAGGTCCATACAGAAATGGTTTGTTGAGATCGGTGTGGAAGAACTTGACTGGCCTGCACAGAGCCCTGACCTCAACCCCATCGAGCACCTTTGGGATTAATTGGAATGCCGTCTGCGAGCCAGGCCTAATCGCCCCAACATTAGTGCCGACCTCACTAATGCTCTTGTGACTGAATGGAAGCAAGTCCCCACAGCAATGTTCCAACATCTAGTGGAAAGCTTTCCCAGAAGTGGTGGCTGTTATAGCAGCAAAGGGGGGACCAACTCTATGTTAATACCCATGATTTTGGAATGAGATGAGCAAGTGTCCACATAATTCTGTTTGGGGTGCTGCAATTTTTTAAAATTTGCAGACCTGCTGTAAAAACTTGTTTGTCCTCACTACAGACAGTTATATCGTCCGCTAACACAAGACTACAGGCCCAGTACACTACTTTTGCAAAACAAATCTGGGGGTGCTACAGCACCCTCAACACCCCTACTTCCCCTGGCTATGCTGCTGCGAAAATTCTCCTAACCTGCTACAAAAAGTAACTTGTCATATCTGTAAAGCTAGTTTCTGAGCTTTGTGGTATTCTTCTGCTGGGTCAGTGGTGTGTGAGCAGCTACCATACCTGAAGTCCCTGGGTGTAAAGGCTCTGCTTCTGGAGGGGCTGTTTCACCAGGACGTGTCCCCACTGGACCTCAGGAAGATTGATGAGCGAGTGGGTACAGTGCCTCAGATCCAACAACTGCTCATGGAGAGCCACAACGCAGGTATGTACCCAAGAAATCATTGCCCTTACCAGGGGCATAACTTTCACTGGGGTTGGGGTCCATTTCACTGGGGTTGGGCCCCCCCCCCCCCCCCCTCACATTCTGAAATTGCTTTTTGCTATGATACAAAAAGTTATGCCCCCCCCCATTTCTAAAACCACAATTGAGCCCCTGGCCCTTACAAGTTGACTAATGCCAGACCTAAACAGAGGCCAGCTAGCCTGTATCCTCACACGGACACTTCCAGAGCTCTTGAAAGATGCACTTAACTTACTGTATGTTCTGATCCACTATTCACATGGTCTCCCTCCTTTAGGCATCAAAGTAGTGTTTGACTTCTGTGATCTGGACCTGTTCGGACCCAAAGACTCAGTAGGCAACGACTCTGCTGTGCTCTCTGACCTCACTGGCTCAATACAGGTAGGATGGGTCTTGCATGACACCATGAGTAGAATGGCTAGATCTTGGTTTCAAATGTTAGACTTTTTAATGGAGTTTTAATAATTGTTCTGTTTCCCCAGTATGCACTCCGATTTTGGTTGGAACAGGGTGTGGCAGGATTTGGGATCTGTGACACAGATGCTGCATATTCCGAAAAGGTCAGACTGTTGAGCAATGCTCAAACTTGGTTGCCATCCAATCAAAGCCAGACCAATTTATTTCAAGTTAATTCGTTATCAGCACAGACGTTTAACTGAATGTTATCCATTCATGCCGTCTGTTTGATTTAGACCCTGACCGAGTGGAGAGTTCTGGTCAAGGAGTTCAGCACATCAGATGATGAGAGGTGCTGTGGCACTGCGAACACTTCTAACATACAGTACAGACCAAATGATACACAACTCGCATACTGTTAGACTAGCGTTGGACTAGTAACCGGAAGGTTCAAATCCCCGAGCTGACCAAGGTATAAATCTGTCGTTCTGCCCCTGAACAAGGCAGTTAACCCACTGCTCCTAGGCCGTCATTGAAAATAAGAATTTGTTCTTAACTGACTTGCCTCGTTAAATAAAGGTAAAATAAAAACACCTGTGTTCGTTAAAAGGCTATCTTTGTTTTAGTCACTAACATTGGTTGATATATGTGAGGAATCTGTTTAGGATTGAGGAATATGTAGTTCATATTTTATAGCAGTCATTGAAGTTGGAATGAAATCTGTGTGTCAACTGTGCAGGATTGTAGTGGTGAAACAAACAGGAGAGTCTCTACCTGCCCTGAATACCTCTAGCACGTCAGTCAACAGCTCATTGGTGGAGCTGGTTATGATGTCACTACTGCCGCACGAGCATCACCTCCTGTCCGGACAGGAAGTGGCCATTGCTGTGGAGAGACACCTGTCGACATCCCACGGCGAACTTTGGCCCAGTTGGACGGTAATTACCCGACATTCTTTCTGTTCATTCTATCACAAAGTATAGGCTGGTGAGGATGGTGTCCAACTCCTTATTTATTGGCAAAATGACATATGGTGTGTGTGTGTGATGCCAGGTGGGCGGAGAAGCATCACCGATGTTGCACAGAATACTCCTGGTTCTGATGATGACACTACCTGGATCACCTGTTGTCAAATACGGAGAAGAAATAGTTAATTCGCCGGTAAGAGACCTGAGTCCTAGGGATGCAATACAGACTACCTGCATCTGATGTGCTCATGCTTTAGTACAGTGGAACACCATTGAATCGTTTTCTTTCTGTGGTGAAGAATGCGTCTGCAGACATGAGCTGGGAACGTGAGGCAGACAAGACCATTGGACTGAACGATTCTGGGGTGAGTTTTCTAAGTAAAATAATATCAAATTTGTTAGTCTTCATATACACACAGTATTACCATATCTGAGCTCAGTGGTTCTAGGAAAGTTGGCAAGTGGTTTAGGGTGTTTACCACAGAAAGTCTCTCAATGACAGGCCTATTTTTCCTTTGATCGGTTTCTCCATTTATGACACCTCTGTTCTTTCCTTCAGGAACAGAGGAAGCTCAAACGCTCTGCCTTGGCTCTGTTCATCTCCCTCAGTGGCTCTCGCCTCAGAGAAGAATCTCTCCTTTATGGGAGCTTCACCTTTCTCCCCTTCAACACCACCTCCCTCCCCCCCTACTCCAACTCCACCCTGGCACCCCCATTAGCCCCTGTGCTAGCCTTCCTGCGCTCTTGGGGCTGTGTCCACTTCCTGGTGCTGCTCAACTTTGGGCCTGAGGCCCAAGCCCTGGACCCAGCATGGGCTCCCAGCCTTCCCACTGCTGGGGTGTTTGTGACCAGCACAGGGATGGACCGCCTGGGCGGCACCTCCCTGGAAACACTGAGGCTCCAGCCAGAGGAGGCCATAGTCATCAAACTGTTTGAGTCTGACAGCTACTCCTCCTAGGGCCTGTGGTCTGGGGCATTAGGCAGAGTGAGAGGGGCTAGGACTGGATGCAGGGGAGGATAACTAGGCAGAAATGGTAACTATTTAGCCATCTGTTCCTTTTTTTTTTTTTTTGAGGCTATATCAAAATGTCAATACGTTCTTAAAATAATAAATCATTGTTTATCATTTGTTCTGATGACATGGTCAACTTAAGAGGATGCCAAATATTTGGACTACAATGCAAACACTTGGCAGAGAATTTAAAGGCTGTGGCTGAGATTAGTCACCCCTATTCAATATTTTTTACACCAATTGGTATTTTGACCAGTAACAGCAGATCTTTTGCAGAGCTGATCTGATTGGTCAGAAGACCAATGGGTGACAAAAGAACACAATTGGGCTGACTGTGTATGAACATGGGCAGTTTACTGTAAATTATCATGAGTAACAAACACTTGACTCAACAGTTGATTTCAACATCTTTCACTTGAGAAACAACGTTGTATGATGTATCCTGAGGTATGTAGCTGGGTAATGTGGTGAAACGCACAGTAAATCACTGAATCAACCACAATGATTGGTGGGAAGGTCTCACATGTTCCTGGTTCTTCCATTGCACTTTACTGCTTTGAGAGATTTTATATGTTGGTGCCAAAAAGCAAAGCAGTTTGAAACACAACCTGACACATACACTTCCTTGTTGCACTAATCATCCCTTCCAATTCTTGTTGTGGATTTAAAAAAGCTAGAAATAAATACGACGACGAGACGAGCTCCGACTAGGAAAAATTATTTTGAACTGTCATCCAACTCGGAATTCCAAGTTGGAAATATCTTTCTGAACTGAAGATCATTGACATGATTTGACCTCGTGTTCCCAGTTGTCTTGACAGAACCAATACAGAACTCGTTTTTGCGTGGATTCCGGGACGCGGTTAGCTTTAAACAGCTGGGACCGCTATTTCCTGTCCCGGAATCCCGTTTAACAGACAGGTTGAACTCTACTTGACAGAGACGCTGAACTGCTAGCCATCAAGCTAACGAAATTGGTACCAGATGAGTTTTGCAATGGAGCTCTCTTTGGGGAAATAAATTAACGGTTCCAGCGCTGTAGGAGCTGTATCTACTACACTTTGTTTCAGGACAAAACGGATCACTCGGGAGTTCCAATACAGAAATAGTTTACTTGCCGAGGATTATAGGCTTGAGGTGGCTTCCTTGATCACGGAGGTAGCAAGCCTATGTAAGAAATGGGAAAACGCTGAGTGGAACGCTATTCCACATCAAGTAACTCATGCAAGCAGTAAAATGAGATTTTAAACACATAAAACACCTCATGGAAGGGGACTGTGAAGCAACACCAACATAGGCACATGCATACACACACGTATGCATGGGTTTTGTACTGTAGATATGTGGTAGTTGTGGAGTAGGGGGGCCTGGGGGCAAACAGTGTGTTGTGACATCTGTGAATGTATTGTAATGTCTTTAAACTTGTATAAACTGCCTTAATTTGGCTGGACCCCAGCAAAGAGTAGCTGCTGCCTTGAAGTCTTTTACTGTGTTTGGTGTGAGTTGGCCAGCCACAGGGGGGTGCTATTGCACAAGTCAGTGCACTGCCATAGTATTCACACTTTGTGTTGTGTGGCCCCAAGGGAATAACGTGTTAATGGTACATTTATGATTTTCAAACGAGCCAAACCCATTAATTTAATATCAGTATCTAAACAATCATGAATTAGTTGAACCTGGTAAGAGTGCTTTCAAGAAACATTGGGATGCCTGTGTAAATGCAGCCTTATACAGTCACATGATCAAGAACTACCTGCGGTAAACCCAACTATTCTTACCTTTAACCCAAACTGCTGGCACTCATCACTGACCATTACTCCTCAATTTGTTCATTCTCACTCCTTTAATTTCTCAGTAATATTCCAGGTTTCCATTAATATCTGCCTCTTTCTGTGTACAATTAATAGTTGCCAATCACCAACCAGGTCTACAGACATAGTAAAATCCCAAAACCATATTGTACCAGCTAACCCACAACCTCCTCCAATTCCTCAGAACTGTATATTGAGATGTACACTGAGTATACAAAACATTTAGAACACCTGGCTCTTTCCACGACAGACTGACCAGGTGAAAGCTATGATCCCTTATTGATGTCACTTGTCAAATCCACTTCAATCAGAGTAGATGAAGGGGAGACAGAGAAATTGATTGTGTATGTGTGACATTCAGACGGTGAATGGGCGACCCAAAGGACATCCAGCCAATTTGACACAACTGTGGGATTCATTGTTGTTATTATTAACAAAATAGCTGATCTTTTTTTTTTCAAAAGACCAATAAGTGGGAAAAATAATCAGAATTTGGCTGCCTGTGTAAATGCAGCCAATGTGTCTGGCATTTCCCTACAGTTCTTACATATCACATACCTACCTAAACCTATAAACCCAAGGGGTCATTATGGCTGTGTTTAGACAGGCAGCCCAATTCTGGTCTTTTTTCACTAATTGGTCTTTTGACCAATCAGACCAGCTCTGAAAAAGATCTAATGTGAAAAGATCTTATGTGATTGGTCAAAATATTATTTGGTGGAATAAAATATGTGACTGTTAATGTAAACGCAGCCGTTGTGACCTCAATTTCTCAGGAAGGATAGGTTTTACATAATGGCACGCCTGTTCTCTCTCTCTCATGTTTCAAATCAGGCGAGCATGTGATATGGAAACCAATTCGTCACACTGTGCGTCGTTGTCGTCCATAACAAACTGCGCTCCCAGAAGAGGTCATTGTTATACACAGGGCATGTTATTTTGATTGTACTTTCTTCCTGTTTGGGAAAGCTACATTTGTATTAAAAAATGGCATTATATTTTGCTATTGAATTAGGCATGGCCAAATGAGGCTGGACTGGCTGAATCATGCCAGTATTGTATGGAGGAACACAATCTGTGTACCATCACACATCAGAAACATGGGTCTCAGGACCTGTACGTTCTGCAGCCCTAGGCGAGACAAAAATCTGCCGATTTTTAACACATCTGGTTAGTAAGGTATATAATCAGTTGAATGTAAATATAACACCCTAATATTGTCAATCTGATTACATTGATAAAATCACCAATGTCTCTATTAAATTAGTTTTTATATTTCTTTGTGTGTGGATTGGGAGATAACAGTTTGCAATCAAGAAAATGTTGAGCTGAGAAAGTCTCAAAAGAAAGGTGGATAATGGAAATAGAAGTTTCAGGGAGTAATGGACAGAGAAATAGGCATTCTTAGCGTCTTGTTTGCAATGCTGTTTGCAAATAATTGCATCTTTAACATCCTTATGAATCTAAGCATGGCACTTTCAAAAGTTACCTTTACACCCAGACAGAGGCTCTACTGACGCAGAAAAATGTAAGCTTCAACTGCTGGCTACTCGTCCGTTGTATAGCCAAACAACAAAAGTGCTTCCCTAAAAGCTGCCTGGGTTTAAACAAAAATCTATTTTCAGAAAGAGAAAAGGTAAATTAATATGAATAGAATAGCAAAGTACATTGTTTTTATCTCCTTGAATATTATAGGCCGCAGTTTAACTTCAGATCGTCATAGAGGGGAATCAGCATATTCCCATATACATCGGAGTCATGTCTTTCGCAGATATTAGAGCTTGTTAATACCATAAAAACATCACAAGTTAACTATTGTTATAGAACTGTCACACCCTGATCTGTTTCACCTGTCTTTGTGCTTGTCTCCACCCCCTCCAGGTGTCGCCCATCTTCCTCATTATCCCAAGTGTATTTATACCTGTGTTCTCTGTCTGTTGCCAGTTCGTCTTGTCTTGTCAGGTCTTACCAGCATGGTTTCCCGTCTCCCTGCTTTATCAAGTTCTGTTGCCTAGTTTCTCTTGTTCTGACCATTCTACCTGCCCTGACCCTGAGTCTGCCTGCTGTTCTGTACCTGCCTGACTCTGACCCGTTTACGAACCGCTGCCTATCCTGACCCCGAGCCTGCCTGCTGTTCTGTACCTTATTGACTATGCCCTGGATTATGACAATGCCTGTCTTTTGCCTGCCCCCTGTTTGGGTCAATAAACACCGGTGACTCTAACTGTCTGCATCTGGGTCTTATCCTGAGTTCTGATAAGAACGCTTGATATAATCTGGATACGTTTTAAGTATTTATTTCAAAATATACAGCAAACAATAGATTTAATTTTTGCCCTTTTCTTTAACAAAGGGTATGTGATACCCCCACTCAATTCAAGCCCTGGTTTTAGTCAAACACAATATAATTTATAAAAAAATATTTATATAGCCCTTTGTACATCAGCTGATATCTCAAAGTGCTGTACAGAAACCCAGCCTAAAACCCCAAACAGCAAGCAATGCAGGTGTAGAAGCACGGTGGCTAGGAAAAACTCCCTAGAAAGGCCAAAACCTAGGAAGAAACCTAGAGAGGAACCAGGCTATGTGGGTTGGCCAGTCCTCTTCTGGCTGTGCCGGGTGGAGATAATAACAGAACATGGCCAAGATGTTCAAATGTTCATAAATGACCAGCATGGTCGATTAATAATAAGGCATAACAGTTGAAACTGGAGCAGCAGCACGGTCAGGTGGACTGGGGACAGCAAGGAGTCATCATGTCAGGTAGTCCTGGGGCATGGTCCTAGGGCTCAGGTCAGTTGAAACTGGAGCAGCAGCACGGCCAGGTGGACTGGGGACAGCAAGGAGTCATCATGTCAGGTAGTCCTGGGGCATGGTCCTAGGGCTCAGGTCCTCTGAGAGAGAGAAAGAAGGAGAGAATTAGAGGCTGAGACAGGAGGGGACAGGAGACACTGTGGCCCCATCCGAGGACACCCCCGGACAGGGCCAAACAGGAAGGATATAACCCCACCCACTTTGCCAAAGCACAGCCCCCACACCACTAGAGGGATATCTTCAACCACCAACTTACCATCCTGAGACAAGGCTGAGTATAGCCCACAAAGACCTCCGCCACGGCACAACCCAGACAGGATGACCACATCAGTGAATCAACCCACTCAGGTGACGCACCCCCTCCAGGGACGGCATGAGAAAGCCAGAAAGTAGAGCATTGCAGTAGTCTAACCTAGAAGTGACAAAAGCATGGATACATTTTTCTGCTTCATTTTTGGACAGAAAGTTTCTGATTTTTGCAATGTTACGTAGATGGAGAAAAGCTGTCCTTGAAATGGTCTTGATATGTTCTTCAAAAGAGAGATCAGGGTCCAGAGTAACGCCGAGGTCCTTCACAGTTTTATTTGAGACGACTGTACAACCATTAAGATTAATTGTCAGATTCAACAGAAGATCTCTTTGTTTCTTGGGACCTAGAACAAGCATCTCTGTTTTGTCCGAGTTTAAAAGTAGAAAGTTTGCAGCCATCCACTTCTTTGTGTCTGAAACACATGCTTCTAGCAAGGGCAATTTTGGGGCTTCACCATGTTTCATTGAAATGTACAGCTGTGTGTCATCCGCATAGCAGTGAAAGTTAACATTATGTTTTCGAATAACATCCCCAAGAGGTAAAATATATAATGAAAACAATAGTGGTCCTAAAACGGAACCTTGAGGAACACCAACATTTACAGTTGATTTGTCAGAGGACAAACCATTCACAGAGACAAACTGATATTTTTCCGACAGATAAGATCTAAACCAGGCCAGAACTTGTCCGTGTAGACCAATTTGGGTTTCCAATCTCTCCAAAAGAATATGGTGATCGATGGTATCAAAAGCAGCACTAAGGTCTAGGAGCACGAGGACAGATGCAGAGCCTCGTTCCGATGCCATTAAAATGTAATTTACCACCTTCACAAGTGCCGTCTCAGTGCTATGATGGGGTCTAAAACCAGACTGAACTGAATATATATGTAATTCTATGTTTATGCCCATAAATTTTTTTTGTGCAAATATACAGTTGAAGTCGGACGTTTACATACACTTAGGTTGGAGTCATTAAAACTCGTTTTCAACCACTCCACAAATTTCTTGTCAACAAACTACAGTTTGGCAAGTCGGTTAGGCCCAACTTTGTGCATGACACAAGTAATTTTTCCAACAATTGTTTACAGATTATTTCAATATATCACAATTCCAGTGGGTCAGACGTTTACATACACTAAGTTGTGTGCCTTTAAACAGCTTGGAAAATTCCAGAAAATAATGTCATGGCTTTAGAAGATTCTGATTGGCTAATTGACATAATTTGAGTCTATTGGAGGTGTACCTATGGATGTATTTCAAGGCCTACCTTCAAACTCAGTGCCTTTGCTTGACATCATGGGAAAATCAAAAGAAATCATCCAAGACCTCAGAAAAAAAATGGTAGACCTCCACAAGTCTGGTTCATCCTTGGGAGCAATTTCCAAACGCCTGAATGTACCACGTTCATCTGTACAAACAATAGTACGCAAGTATAAACACCATGGGACCACGCAGCCATCATACCGCTCAGGAAGGAGACGCGTTCTGTCTCCTAGAAATGAACATACTTTGGTGCAAAAAGTGCAGATTTGCAGAAAAAACAGAAGGCTGCATCGTTTTGCTTGGAATAGACAAGCCATGTTCTCTCCACTCTCTCCCCTTTCGCCATCCTCCTATTGTAGTGGGCCACAGAAAACTTTTGTTGCCCCTCATCTAGGAAATTCTCCTCCTTGTCCTGATGTGGCCCAGACTGCACTAACATTTCCCGTAAAGATCCATTCATATATTTTTTCTTGGGGGGGGGGGGGGGGGGGGTTCTCAGTTACAGGAAGTTACTTCTCTTTGGGCTTGGCAAGATAGCACATTTGACCATATGTCTCTCTTATGCACAAACACAAACACAGAGACATGGTATGCACGCAACAACAAGACATGCACGCAACAACAAGACATGCACACGTGCCAGCACGCTCAAACTGAATATTTCCATTACTTATAACCTAAACCTGATTCTTATCTTCCAAATAATAAACCCAGGAAAATAAATGTAATAGAGGAAAGAAAATATATACAACGTCATAGTGTGGTTTTCCCCAAATTAAGCAACCTGATAGCCTTTCTTCAGGACAGCCTCAACAGCAGAATAGATTTCACCACAGAAATGGGAAAGACCACATTTACTTCATTTTGATCAAATTTATTTTTGGAAGTCTTTGAACAAAAACATATTATTGTCCATAATAGTCCAACTGCATTTCCCAGACAGACTGAAGAAAAAGCATACAGTCCCTTGTAGCTTTACATTCTCTTCAACTGGAATGTCTGTCATTGGAAGATTCCACAATGCTGGAAACTTTGAGTATCTACAGTATGAGATTTATCTCTGTGTCCCCAATAACGGTCTACTTTTGATTGCAGAAGAGGCAATAGAACCACATCACAGCACATTTTCCATTCTATCCATCACACTCTTCAAGGTTGAAATATAACTCGCTCTTTATCCATTCTCACAAAATGATGTATTACCTAGTTGTGACATCCAGAAATGCATGGTATTAAATATGTTAAACCATGATATAAAACCATGATGAAACCTCTATATTATACCATGACTCTCTTTATATTAAACCTCACACTTTCTGACATTAGCTAATAAATTGAGCTGAGGGAAGTGCCCAGTGAACCAGGGACTTAAATTACATTTAACGCTGAGTCAGACTTGCTTGGCCACCTCATCTACAGTACATGTTGTGTACACATCTAAAAAGAGATGTGTCATCAACAAGGAAGTATTTGCTTGAACAAGTAATTGGGGGCTGTTCTAATATACTGTGAACATGTCACAGATAGTAGTATCTTATTGCTTTATCATACAGTTTCATAACGCTCTTTCACTAAATCGATATTCATATGCTATGAATATGTGGTCCCACTTTATTTGGATAGTCAGAATGTTCCATCTGTAGATGCTGCAGATGGTCATACTATCAACAAGCTATCTGTTGATAAGCAACTGCTTCCTAAGGTAAGGGTTAGGTTTAGAATAAGGGTTAGGGTATGGGGTTAAGGTTGGGTTAGGGTAAGGGTAAGGGTTACGTTTATGGTCAGGATAAGGGTTAAGGTTGGGGTTAAGGGGTAGTAGCTAGTTAGTTGAAACGCTACCGAGTCTGTAGAGCATCTACAGATGGACTATCCAAATAAAGTGTTAACAAATATGTTTATCAGGTAATATAACACTTCATAAAAGCCCACTTCCAGGTAAGTGGTATGAAAGACTGCTTGTCAAGCATGGACCCAGATCCAGACCAGCTGATTTACTGTTTTCATTTCAATTCATAAATGGAAATCACAGAGACGTAAAGTAAATCCAGACCACTGACGATAAACTGTAAAACAAACCAATTTCCAGTCATCTCCATGGAGGATCTTAAACTCATAATTGTAATGGCCATTCCTCTTGACTTGTCTTGTCTTGTCTTGTCTTGTCTTGTCTTGTCTTGTCTGTCTGTCTGTCTGTCTGTCTGTCTGTCTGTCTGTCTGTCTGTCTGTCTGTCTGTCTGTGCATGCATGTGATCGGAGGTGGTCAATCAATCTCATCATGTGCCACGTAATCCATCTTGACTGAGGGCCTGTTTTGATTCTGACACAGCCGAGACAGAGAAACAATGTTTACCAGACAGGGGGATCTATCTTAAACTCAACCACAACACAGACTGAACAAACACAGGGGCCAGAAAACAGACACAGCCACTGCTTATGCCTGAGCCAAGACAAAGCAATTGGCTTGATGTTCATGACTTTTCATGACTTTATGATGAACAGTGATACCTTTAGAGCTACTTGTTAGATGTCTCATCTAACTCAACTCAGATGTACTGAACGGTCAGGTAGTGTGGCAAACAAAGAGGTATTGGGACAAAAAGTTAATGAGTTTGAGAGTTGTGGCCTGTAATATCCATTAGAGAGTAAATCAATCAGTTCTGACTGAACAGTTTCATAGAGGGACGTCACACACGTAAAGTGACCTGGGCTGATGGCACTGAAACAATACGTAAATCCAATTACAGCTCTTTAGAGGACTTTCAATCTGTGGTCGAAGCAGCTCCAGTCAGTCGGGTATGTTTGAGGGTACAAACAACTATGGGATCATCTGGAGCAGTTTGAGTCACATGCCCACGTCCTTTCTAATATTCCTGTTTATCCTCAATTGTCAACCTCAATTTCGACTGTTAAGGACTGATGTCCTGTGGCCTTTATAAACAATACCAGTCCAATGCTCTCTCCTTGGCCAGATAGGAGATAGAGACGTCTTGCTATGCGGTTGTGTCTGCATCATACCATTAGAATGCACACTCCTGTTGTGGTGGCTGAATGGCTCACCAACATCTGTCTTTGTGTGTGTGTGTACTCGCAAATGTGCATGCCTGTGTGTGTGCTTGTGTGGGCTTGCATGCATAAGAGAGTGCACGATATCACCAGATGTCTCAGACCTGCTGCATTTATTGCTACTGCGAACCTTGACTAGCTTCTACCTCTACCCTCTGAAGAACATGACAAGCCAGTCTTAATATACTAGAACAGATCACAGGTGCGATGTCACTCTCTATGAGTGAGCAGAGAGGATCACTGAGCAGACTTCAAAGAAACAGCAGCATTCTTCTGAAGATTGGTTTTTCCCAGGCTAACTCCCGGCCAGGAACACCATTGCTGTGCGGCCAAACCGGAGATGCACACAGAGTGCTTTGGTGTTTACGCTATTACCGTCAGTACTGACGTCCCAGGCCAGGGATCTTGTTAAAATCATTTCAGAGAGATATTTAACGTCAGTAATGTAAAAATGTGGCTGTCAAAGGCCTCAATTCCGCATTTTATTTCCGATAGTCCACTTCACTTTTCTATTTCAGTTTCTCCTCTGGTCTCTGGTGAAAGTATCCAAACAGGCACTGATCCCATTACAGACCAGGGCAGCTGTAACAGTGGAACCTTATGAAATTCAAGACAAAAGTGACTTCATAGTGGTTTGTCGCAATGATGCATTGATTTAATTCAAATAATACTTCACAAGGTCACATTATGTTGGCTGGAGGTTGTTAATATGCCATTGGACCACTTACCTAACCTGTTTGTTCTTCAAGCAATGAAGCATAACAGCAATAACTGAAGACATCAATAGATGCCAATCAATAATGTACAGTATGTTCTTCGAACATGTTCCTCACCGAGAGTAAACCCGAGAGTAAACCCTATGATCCTGGGGAAACAGGCATAGGTTTAACATGCACTACCTCTACCATTATCCTCAGTTTACTCATAAGCTACTGTACATCATAAAATGGGTGCGTCTAATCCTGAATGCCGATTGGTTAAAACTGCATTCCAGCCGGTGTCTATTCCACAAGTTACCACCGGCTAAATCTATGACGTTAAAATGCCTATTTACTCTGTTCCATCAGACTGCGCAATCCACTGTCTCATCAGCCCAGGCAATTTGTAAACTTGATCTCCACTATAAAAAGCATCTAGACAGTATCTCACATTTCTTTTAGACTAACATTTAGTTTTCAACAGAGGACATTTGCATAAACCTCGCTGTCTGTCTCTCACATAGACATTTGCAACATTGACTCAATATTCCAAATCTTTCTCCAGCTGTCTCATAGCATTGAATGTGTCAGGAGTCGGGACGGGACAGGCAGGCAGCTTCCCTCAGCCAGTCAAAATCATGAACCAGCTGGCATAATTTTTACGGATATATACAAAGAAATGTAAATTGAAAAAAGTTCAAACGAAACGAAGTGCAGCTAGTTTGCAGTCTTTCCAGCTTCAGTTTGAAGTTATTGTTGGTAGCTGTGTTGTTGGCTAACTCCTCTGAACAACGGTGTCCTAACGAGGAAGCACATTTTCTATGCCAGGCGAAATCACGCCTCATTAGCTCATTGTCATGGATGCATCCAAATAAATAGCACTAGAAAACGGCTTAAACAAATACAAATGCAGCTACTGTTGTTGTTCTGGCTGCATTGTTTGACGTGACTGGAAGTTAGCTATAGTTGGCTAGCTAGCAAGCAAGAGATAAGAATATTCCCAGCCAGTATGTCAATGGAACATTAGAATCGAGGGTAGCAACCCTAGATTTGTGTCGGGATATATCTTGAGGAAGGATGAAATACTGTAGTATGAATAAATTAATCAAAATACTTTTTTTTAAATGAAAATATGTTAACAGTTATTTCCATATGTTGGTAACCCGTTGTATAAAAGTTATAATGCCCTCAAAGCCAGTGTTTGGAGGATATATTGGCACGGTTTGCCGGTTTGCTAATATTGGCACGGTTTGCTAACAACACCCGTGCCCATATCTCTTCCAAACATCGGCTTCTCGTGCATTATCACTTAATTAAAGACCCAGGACTCCAACGAACACGGAGGCTCTGCAATGAATCAACATATAGCCCCAACTGTCTGCAACCATCTATCTCAATATGGGGCTATGTAAATAACATGAGAGTTATGACATCGGTGGTGTAGTTGGTATATTTATGCTAGTCTCCCTGGTTCTGCATGCCTATTCTCTCCGTGGCCCATGCCCTTCTCGATGGCTTTGTCTGGGTGGTGTATATTTAAAAGATGCCACTGTGTTTTGTTTTATGGGCAGTCGACTTGTAAACACTCCTCTCGGTGATAATCTGTGAGGGCTTTTTCCCCTCTCATGGTGCCAGGGAGCACGGGGGAATGATAGCGAGACGGGATGGCCAGATCAGGGGAAAGGGGTAGAGGCCTTAGCTTTTCTTTACTGCATGCCCTGCTCATACGTTTGATAAGAGAACATGGCCGACATGAGGAAAATGCTCCACATCAAACATTTTGGTACAGTCTTGTTGCTACATCAAAGGTACTGCATGTGTTCGGGCATTTCAAAGTGCAGGCCCTTTATTGTAACATTTCACAGCATCTTTTTTGGGGGCCAGTAACTCAAGCGAAATGCTGTGTCACACAACTAAGAAGCAGGGCCAGCCCATTCAAATGACAAACAGTTAGCTGCGTAATGGGACATAGGTTATAGAAACAAACTCTTACCACAACCCAACAACCATTGGGTGAAAAATTGGTCCACCATACAATGCATTATACAGTCCAGAAAATGACTGCTTAAAAGGTGAAAGGTAAACAGAATGCTGCCGAGGCAAAACAGAGCTACCCAAATGTTATGACTAATTTGGCAGCTATGACGGGTTATGTTTGACGGCAGCGTTCCGCAATGGAAAAGGACACACTATGGCGAACGGCAGCAGGTGCACTTAGTGTGAAGCTGCTGCGGATTTTTTGATTTTTCCAAATAATTCCAACACGCTCTGTGGGCATATAAATCTTTTATAATGAGAGCCTGTAACAGGCCTCGATAGGCAAATAGGCCACCAGGCAGACTGATCATTTCTGGGGACTGTGTGTATCCTACTGTTGGCAACATCATGTAATAGATGTTGTTAAAAAATGAGCTCTGTGGGACAAACTAGTGCCCCGGGGTGCAGATGAGACAGATATAGGAAGAAGCAAAGTAATGTTTTGATCAAACAGGTGGAGGTAAAGTTCAGTTCTCCCTTCTGTGATAAGAACTTCACACGCACTCGGAAGTACAGTCTTTCAAATAGATTCAGTACGTCAGTCAAGTTAACTTTCATTGCATTATTCAGTAACCACATTTTGAAATAAATACGAACAAATAAGTCAAATGCTCATAATATTTAATTGATGAAGTATTCCACTAAATGAAAGAAGACAGAATTTAAATTTTAACCAGTGCCAGCTGACGGTATTTACTTTTCCATCTGTGTTGCATTCTGACTTCTTCTTCAGTTGTCTGGGATGTACGCCATGTGATTTTCTTTGCCATGTGCTTTTTTTCAACAGCTTTTCTCTCTCTTTCTCCCTCTGTTTCCTTTCGTTATGGTCACTTGATGTGTACTGGAGGCAAAGTCAGGTGCAGGAGAGCAGAGTGAAGTGAACAGGCGCACACATTATTCCGGTAAAATATCAAAAGCACAAACAAGTGCCCAAAACACGGAACATGGACCGATGTCTGGCGCTTAACAAAAACACCAATAGACAAAATACACGTAACACATACAATCTTACACAAAGACATGATGGGGAACAGAGGAATAAATACATGTAGATTGAATGGGGAATGAAAACCAGGTGTGCAGGGAACAAGACAAAACAAATGGATACATGAAAAATGGAGCGGCGATGGCTAGAAAGCCGGTGACGTCGACCGCCGAACGCAGCCCGAACAAAGAGAGGTACCAACTTCGGCGGAGGTCGTGACAGTTATAGTTCCTTGCCACCTCGTCCAGGTGGGCCTTCACCCTCTCCTTATTCTTCATCACTTCTTCCTTACTCTCTGCTTTTCTAGCTCTGAGCAGCTCTTTCACTTTGTTCTTCTCCAACATCTCTCTTTCTTTCCTCTTCTTCTTCTCTAGCTTTGCCCTGACTCTCTGGGCAGTTTTAGATTCCTTCTGAAAGAGAAAGTCCATACATGTTAATCAGTGATCTCAGATATTATTATTAGTCATTCTCTAGCATGCAGTCAACTTAATCTATTGAATCTGATATTATAACCATTAGGAGGTGACTTGTGACTGCCCTGAAGTGTGACTGGTTAAACGGAGTACTGTACCTGTGGCTTCTCTTGCTCTCCGAACCTCAGGGCAGTCTGCATCTGGCACAGCTTTATGTATGCCTCTTTCATCCTCTCCACCATATCTCTCTTCTCTATTGGTCATCTGTCTTTCTCCCTTTGCATTTTCTCAATTTCACTATTCGTTCTCTCCCGCTCCCCTGTAATCTCCAACTTCTCCTTTTCCATCTCTCCCTTTTCCATCTCCCATCCCTTCTTCTCTTGTCCATGCAGGCAAAGAATCCTCATCTTTTCTCTTTCCAGGGCCTCTATCGCTCTCTCCTTTTCTCTCAGTACAATCATCCACTCCTCTGCTGCCTGTGTGCTCCTTCTCTTAATCTCCTCCTTCTTCTTCATCCATCTTTCCCCCTGTTGATCCCAGATTCTTTGTAGGCCAGCCTTGGCCTTGGCCCATCTCCCCCTGTCCTCCTTCCAGCCTACTAAGGTCTGATTCCTCTCCAGGTCTGCTTTGGCCAAATCTGCCTTCAAACCATTTCTTATGAGGTTCCATCCATTCCTCTCGCTCACCCTCTCCTTCACCACCCTTTCATTCTCAGCTAACAGTCTCTTCTTGTTCTCCGGTCTCAACCTCCATAACTTGGCCAAGGACATCTTCACCTTTGATACCTTGCCCATGAAGGTTTGTGTGTCGGCTGCTGCACTTTTTCTGTGTTTGTCCAACACCTCTCGCTGCCTTTCATTCTCTGCTGACAGCCTCGTGTTCTCCACTGTCAACTTCCCTATCTTGGCCAAGTGCAGTATGTTCTGCATTGTCACCTTTGTCATCTTGACTTCTAGTTTTTCTTTGTCTGCCACTAAGCTTTTTCTGATCCTCCAACATCTCTCTCTCTCTTCGTTTCATTCTCAGCTAAGTACTTAGTACTCTCCACTGTCACCTCTCCTATCGCAGCCAAGTTCAGTATGTTCTGCACCTTCAGCTTTGCCATCTTGAGCTCCATCTACTTTCTTTCTGACACTACGCTTTCTCTCTGTTTCTCAAACAACTCTCTCTCTAGCTTCCATTGGTAGTGGTGTACCTCAATAGGAGCCTCAGTCTCCCTTATCTGCCTCAGCAACTCTTCAATTAGCCTTTCTCTTTGCTAGCTCTGGTTCCATCCTCACCTTGTTGACTTTCTCCAACACCTCTCTCTCCAGCTTCCATCGGTTGTGGTCTACCTTGTTACAAGTCTTAATCTCCTTTCTCATTGTCAGCAGCTCTTCCATTTCTTTGTCTTTCTTTCTCTTATTCCTCCCTCATCGTGTTGCCTTTCTCCATCTCCTCACTTTCAGTCAATTGTTTCTCCAGTGTACTAACCCATCTCTGCATTGATATATGGAGAAACATGTAGTAGTTATTTTTTATTTGTTCCTGTCATTTTCTTAAAACTGTTAGACCATGCCAGATTTCAAACTTCAGTTACCCTCGGGGTAATTGGTATAATCTAGTACATGCTAGTGAGTAGGCATACCTTTACTGATTTACTTAAAAGCCAGAATTTTTACACATTAGGCTGTTGTTTTCTGACCAGCTATTGGGATTCATTCTCCAGATTCAGTCTCACCTCCGCAAATTTCGTCCAATTACAAAGAGTTTAAAAAGTAGACAATTAAGTTATGGTTAAGTGAATGATTACGTTTTTTTTTTCGTTGGTTCTTCTGTTTGTTGTAACGTTCTAGAATTGTAATATTTAGCCAAGGAATCTCGCCTAATTGTTGCATCATAATGAGATTGGGAATTCTGGGTTGAATTCTGTATTCTGGTTTAAAATCTCAAAATTCAAAAGATTTTAGAACGATATTTCAAAAAATCCTAGACACGTTATACATAGCTGTACACAATTCTAGCCCATTAATTGGGTATACAATTTATAAACCATTAATTTTCCGGAAAATAAATTCGGTTTATTTCAAATAGATTCAAAATAAATATTACTTTGTAGGTAATTACATGGTTTTTATTTTTTTAAATTACAGAAAATAGTCCACGGTGGTTCTTGTTGTTCATCAATAGGTGGCCGTGCCCTCTTAATGTTTTATTTGTTGCTTAATGTTTAGAGAAAAATAAAGAATAATAAAAAGATTTTGCCATATGCAAATAATGAAACATTTTAAAACGTACCAAAAATTACCTCGAAAAACGGACGGTCATGTATCATTTCTAATAAGTAATCTGACCTAAAGTAGTATTTATAACCGTCTCGGAGACTACGAGAGAGAGAATGAATGTGAGTGCGTAGAAGAGAGAAAGGGAGAGCGGGCTACGCGTGGGCGCGAAGGAGAGAGCTGAAAGTGGCACGCGCACTACCTAGTTTATCAGTAGATATCAGACAGATGCGTGCGACAGTCGGAGAGTTTGAGTTTCAGAAGAAGGATATTAAACGTTAGCGTTTGCACTGTCGCTAACGGGGTCTGTAGGACATACTGAGCAAAAGATAAGGAATGGCAGTTGATATTTGTCGCCAATTGAGAGCCGTCTGGTAAGAGTTGAGAGCTTGTTTCGTTATTATACACAGGTGTTATTTATTACTCATGAATGCGAATATCATTTGAACTGCCCTTACGTCGATTATCTGGATTATATAGGCACAGATATACATTTTGCGCAATGGAGCACTAAATAAAATAGGACTTATAGAACCGTGTTTAGACCCTGGAGACTTTCGAAATTTAGCAGAAGAGCAACAAGATTAACGGACACAATTTGGGCGAAATCCACTGAATCAACACTGATTCAGCAATGCCATCCCATTGGTCACAGACGTCAATTCAATGTTTAGTTGTGATTTACATTTGGTTGAGTAATCACTAACGTGAATTCAACAAAACATGCCACCATGTCATTGGATTTAGGCAAAAAAAGGGTGACTTCAAGAGCTTGAGGGGGCAACACCACAACACAACCCTTACAGCCTGACACACACACAACCAACACAAACACACACTGAACCTCGGCATGCTGTCGAACGAGAGCTGTGAGAACAGCACCCATATCCACACGGACGGGAACCCGGTGGTGAGCACAGTGATGTTCATCCTGGGGGTGATGGGGAACTTCATCGCCCTGGCCATCCTAGGGGTCCACCAGAAGGAGCGACGCACCAAGTCCTCTGTCTTCTGCATCCTGGTGACGGGACTGGCCCTGACTGACCTGCTGGGAACCTGCTTCCTCAGCCCCCTGGTGTTTGTGTGCTATGCTCGCCAGCGATCCCTGCTGGGGCTCACTGGGGACCAGGGACTCTGTGGCCTCTTTGCCTTTGCCATGACCTTCTTTGGCCTGGCCTCCATGCTCATCCTCTGTGCCATGGCCGTGGAGCGCTGCCTGGCCATCAGCCACCCCTATTTTTACTCCAAGTGCGTCCGACGCAGCTTCGCCAAGGTGGCCCTCCTGCTTATCTACATCTTCACCTGCGCCTTCTGTGTTTTGCCATTCTTCGGCTTTGGCCGCCACAAGCAGTACTGCCCGGGCACATGGTGCTTCATCAAGATGGAGGCGGCAGGCGAGGGGGTGGACGAAGAGAGGAAGGTTCTGGCGTTCTCTCTGTCCTACGCCTCGCTCATGGCGCTGCTGATCGTGGCAGTGTTTGTGTGCAACGGCTCTGTGATTGTCAGCCTGTGCCGGATGCACCGCAGCCAGATGACACGGCGTGGTTCGGTGGTGAACGGAGGGAGGAAGAGGAAGATGAGTCTGGGCTGGTTCGGACAGGGGGAGGAGGAGATGGACCACTTGATGCTGCTGGCCTCCATGACGGTCATTTTCGTTGTCTGCTCCTTGCCGCTCACTGTGAGTTTATCTTTTTTTTTTCTCTCTCTCTCTCTCTCTCTCTCTCTCTCTCTCTCTCTGACCCATATCCCTGTGTGTGCATGTTTATGTGTGTGTATGCGTGGCCCCTGGCTATGACTGACACATCATCTGTGACTCAAACTCTTATGACTTTCACTGTCTTCACTTACTTTCCCTGTGACTGACGTCTTTCTCTGACTAACTCTTAAATCTTTAACTATTTGTGTCTCTTCAATTGTCTTATCCTCTCTGTATGTGATTCTGTCTGATACCTAGTCGTGACCCTAGAGTACACTGCCATACTCTGGCTATTAGCCATTCAAAACCACTTCTCTCAACTCCTGATGTCACTCCATGCACACGTCATGTTAGCGTTCTGTGTAAACAATGGCATGCCGCGCCGTCACGCTCACTGTTAGATCGCTTTGGTGTTTTGATATTGAAGTGAAATGAGAACCGCCCTGTTTTTAAGAGAGTATCAGATCTGGGGGAAACCTTTGTTCCCAGGAGGAAACTGTTTAAAAAAACAAGCAGGCCAGTCTCCTCTCTTCTACTCCCATGAGGCCGTTCATTATAACATATCCACTCCCCAGAGAGGTTTATCCCTTGGTTGCATAACCAGACAGTCATTATTTGGATAGTAAATAAAACTGAACCTTGATGTTTTGCCCCTCTAATTGAGAGGTGTCTGCTAAATCTGTCAGCCCTGGAGGACTGGATCTGGCCCCTCCCTCCCTTTCCAGAGGGCCATGGGTCGGGTCCCTTGTTGGGCTATCCCTACCTGTGGGTGTTGTTCACTGGGTTTGACACAGACCTTTTGGAGGCAGCTTCCTGTCCCTGACTCTGGCCCTTCTGGCTGTCTCAGTCACTCACTCACACTCACTCACTCACTCACTCACTCACTCATTTATAGAACTACAGATAAAGTGAGGGTTGATACCAAAACAATCTATGTTTTGCTGAAAGTCACTGCTTTGAGTATACACACTAAATAAGCTTGTCAGTTTCCTTTGAACTTAATCACTTAATCATCAATCATTGATTTGTTCAACTAAGGACATTCCAGTTACCAAAGTAGTTAGAGTAACTACAAGGAATGAGGGTAATTAACTGTAATGTCAACTGTTCCCTTTTTCTTTAAGTCATTCAATACCAACCATCTCCCTGAGGTCTCTCTGCTACCTGTGGGTGATACTCCATGATGAGACAGGAAGTTGACAGGGAGGTTTTTAAGGAACTCTGTAAGTGTAGTCTCAGTCAGGATCTGTGGTTGATATCTGAGGGAAATATACAGGCATGTCCTGGCTTCCTTCAACCATACGGTATCTGTGGGGGTAGAATTTCCTCCACCTTCCAGCAATGATTTGGCATACCTGTTGAAATCCAAAGCTAACCAAATACTTCTAAATGTGTAGGTAGTCAGCTTGATTCACATGCAGACGGTAAGAAACATTCCCCTGCAGATTGGACCTGGGCGTGTGATACCTGAGCAGGGCCGGCTCCATGCATAAGTGACATAAGCAGTCACTTAGGGCCCCAGGCTGCTAGGGGCCCCCAACCCCCCAAAATGTTGTGTGTGTGTGTGTATATACTATATATATATATATATATATATACACACACACACACATACTAGAGGTTGACCGCTTATGATTTTAACGTCAATACCGATTATTGGAGGACAAAAAAAGCCGATACCGATTAATCAGCCGATTTAAAAAAAAAAAATTTTTTTAATTAAAATGATTTGTTATAATGACAATTACAACAATACTGAATGAACACTTTTAACTTAATATAATACATCAATAAAATCAATTTAGCCTCAAATAAATAATGAAACATGTTCAATTTGGTTTAAATAATGCAAAAACAAAGTGTTGGAGAAGAAAGTAAAAGTGCAATATGTGCCATGTAAGAAAGCTAACGTTTAAGTTCCTTGCTCAGAACATGAGAACATATGAAAGCTGGTGGTTCCTTTAAACATGAGTCTTCAATATTCCCAGGTAAGAACTTTTAGGTTGTAGTTATTATAGGACTATTTCTCTTTATACCATTTGTATTTCATATACCTTTGGATGTTCTTATAGGCCCTTTGGTATTGCCAGTGTAACAGTATAGCTTCTGTACGTACCTCTCCTCACTCGAACCAGGAACACAACGACAACAGCCACCCTCGAAGCATTGTTACCCATGCAGAGCAAGGGGAACAACTACTCCAAGTCTCAGAGCAAGTGACGTTTGAAACTCTATTAGCATGCACCCCGCTAACTAGCTAGCCAATTCATATCACATCGTTACACCAGCCTAATCTCGGGAGTTGATAGGCTTGAAGTCATAAACAGCAGCGCTGCTGGCAAAATGCACGAAAGTGCTGTTTGAATGGATGCTTATGAGCCTGCTGGTGCCTACCAGCCTACTACTACCTACTCAGTCAGACTGCTCTATCAGACTGCTCTATCATCATAGACTTATTTATAACATAGTAACACACAGAAATACGAGCCTTAGGTCAATAATATGGCCGAATCCAGAAACTATCATCTCGAAAACAAGATGTTTATTCTTTCAGTGAAATATGGAACCATTCTGTATTTTATCTAACGGGTGGCACCTATCAGTCTAAATATTCCTGTTACATTGCACAAACTTCAATGTTATGTCATAATTATGTACAATTCTGGCAAATTAGTTCACAATGAGCCAGGTGGCCCAAAATGTTGCATATACCCACCCTGACTCTGCGTGCAAAAAACACAAGAGAAGTGACAATTTCACCTGGTTAATATTGCCTGCTAACCTGGATTTCTTTTAGATAAATATGCAGGTTTAAAAATATATACTTCTGTGTATTGATTTTAAGAAAGGCATTGGTGTTTATGGTTAGGTACACGTTGGAGCAACGACAGTCCTTTTTCGCGACTGCGCACTGCATCGATTATATACAACGCAGGACACGCTAGATAAACTAGTAATATCATCACCCATGTAACTAGTGATTATGATTGATTAAGTTTAATGCTAGCTAGCAACTTACCTTGGCTTCTTACTGCATTCGCGTAACAGGCGGGGGCTCCTTGTGAGGCAGGTGGTTAGAGCGTTGGACTAGTTAACCAACCGTAAGGTTGCAAGATTGAATCCCTGAGCTGACAAGGTAAAAATCTGTCGTTCTGCCCCTGATCAAGGCAGTTAGCCCACCGTTCCTAGGCCGTCATTGAAAATAATGATGTGTTCTTAACTGACTTGCCTAGTTAAATAAAGGTGTAAAAAATATATATATATATTTTAATCTGCAAAATCGGCGTCCAAAATTACCGATTTCCGATTGTTTTGAAAACTTCAAATCGGCCATTCCGATTAATCGGTCGACCTCTAATACATACATTACATACACACATACATGCATGCATTCATACATACATACATACATACATACATGTGTATGTGTGTATATATATGCATACATATGTGTGTATGTATGTATTAGAGGTCGACCGATATATATTACAATGAGCACCATAATTCATTGGACAGTGACCATTCCTTTGTTATTTTTGTTCTGTACTCTAGCACTTTGAGTTTGAGAGGGTGAAGTGCAGACTGTCAGCTTTAATTTGAGGGTATTTTCATACAAATCGGATGAACCGTTTAGAAATGACAGCACCTTTTGTACATGGTCCCCCCATTTTAAGGTACTACAAGTATTTGTTGAATTGGCTTCACAGATTTGTGTCGTTAGTGAATGCAGGAGAGCTGTTGATGAAGAGGATTGATTCTAGACTTTGCTATTGCCTTCAGAGGTTGTTGTTGGCGTGTGACAACATGAGGAAGACAGCAGTGTTGATGCAAATGAACCTGGCTGTCATAAGGCTCAGAAATGAAAATCAATCAATCAGGAACATTGCAAAAACCCTGGGCATGCCCAAGTCAACAGTTTGGTTCATAATTAACAAGAATAAAAACAACCGGTGAACTTAATTATGTCAAAAGACACGGTAGACTGAGGAAGACCACTGTAGTGGATGACCGGAGAATACTCTCTATGGTGAAGAAAACCCCCCTGACAACAGCCCAACAGATCAGAAACACTCTCCTGGATGCAGGTGTAGATGTGTCAAAGTCTACCATACGTAGACTACACCAGCAGGACTACAGAGGGTACACTACAAGATGAAAACCACTGATACGCCTGAAGAACAGAACGGTGATATTACAGTTTGCTAAAAAAGCACCTAAAAGAGCCCCAAGAGTTCTGGAAATAAGTATTGTGGACAGATGAGACAAAGATTAACAAGTACCTGAGTGATGGAAAGAGGAAAGTGTGGAGAAAAAAAAGACATGCCCATGATCCAAAGCATACCACCTCATCCGTGAAACATGGTGGAGGGGGTGTTATGGCTTGGGCCTGTATGGATGCCAGTGGAACAGGCTCACTTGTCTTCATCGATGATGTGACTGCAGACAGAAGTAGAACAATGAATTCTGAAGTCTTCAGAAATATTTTATCTGCTCAGATAAAAGCAAATGCCTCCAAACTCATTTGCCTGCACTTCATCATGCAACAAGACAATAACCCTAAACATACTGCTAGAGCAACGAAGGGGTTTTTGATGGCCAAAAAGTGGAAAATCCTTCACTGGCTGAGTCAATCAACGGATCTGAATCTAATTGAACATGCATTTTACATGCTGAAGAGGAGACTAAAGGCAATAAGTCCTCGAAACAAGTAGGAACTGAAGACGGCTTGCAGTACAGGCCTGGCAGAGCATCACAAGGGAAGATACCCAGCGTCTGGTGACGTCAATGCTTCGTGGTCTTCAAGCAGTCATTTCATGCGAAGGATATGTGACCAAATATTAACAATGATTACTTTATTCTACATTATGTTAAACTGTCCAATGTTTTTTGATGCCTGAAAATGGGAGGGACTATGTACAAAATCTTCTATAATTTCTAAACGATTCATCTGATATGTATGAAAATACTCTCAAATTAAAGCTGACAGTCTGCACTTCCCCCGCATTGTCATTGTATCCTTTCAAACTCAAAGTTCTAGAGTACAGAACAAAAATAACAAAAAAATGGTCACTGTCCAATGAATTATGGTGCTCACTGTGTGTGTATATTATATATATTTTTTAACTCAGTCTGGGTCTCAACTTAATGTATATTCAGAGCGTTCACAGCACACACTGGATGCTCTGGCTGATGAGTAGGGTTGATCCAAACGCTCTGACCTCACAACGGCAGTCAAGCACCCAAGCTAACTGCCTAACATTAGCTAGCTTGCTAGCTACTTCCAGACAAAAATGAGAGAACACCCCACTCTGACCATTTCACTCACCCTACCAGAGCTGGTTAGGCTATTTTCATGTTATCCAGAGCGTTGGTGACTAACTGTGCTGCTGGCAACAATTGAATTACTTTTTTTCCCGGTTTACTGATACCGGCCATATTAAACGGGTGTTGAGTGTTCGTAAATTCATCAGTTATTCTGCGCTCTGGCACACTAAGACGAGAGGGCTCTGAAATCGGAGTTGATGGCCAGACTGAATTTACGAATGAACCGGAAATGGTTACATGCATAGTGGAGTCTTTTTTAAAGAAATGTAGCTAAGTAAATAATAATCCCAACTCATGACGTTACTACCCTGCATGAATCTGCAGGTAGCTAACCAACCAGAGCCTAGCGTTAGCTAGCTAACATTAGGCTATAAATAGCCAAGCAAGTGGCTCTGAGATACAAATAATAAGATCATACACATAACGTTAGCTTACTTAAGATCATCCAGCTAACGTTAGCTAGTTAGCTAACAGTACACTTTAACTTGAAATGAAAATATATATTTTTTTAAAGCTACGTTAGACAGGATTACCTACAAATATTAACCAGCTCAAATGGACAGAAGCGTGCTATATGGAACTCATCTCTCGTCATGTCCAGCCCACTCATTATCTTAGCCAATCATGGCTAGCGGGAAGGTTGCTGACTTTTTCTGTGGCTAAATCAACTAGGCTCGTATTTTAACCATTTTATTTGTGTTTACAGATGGAATTCACGTTTGTTATTAAGGCATATGAAAGTTCACATGTTCCAGAAGGCATTTCTGCATAATAACGCATTTTGATAAAAGAACAAGTTCAAATGAACTTCAAGTAGATGATGTAGTGACCCGCGATATACAGCTGAAGTCAGAGATTACATACACCTTAGCCAAATACATTTACAACTCAGTTTTTCACAATTCCTGACGTTTAATCCTAGTAAAAATTCCCTGTCTTAGGTCAGTTAGGATCCCCACTTATATTTTAAGAGTAATAAGAGTAATAGTAGAGAATGCTTTTATTTCTTTCATCACATTCCCATTGGGTCAGAAGTTTACATACACTCAATTAGTATTTGGTAGCATTGCCTTTTTAAATGGTTTAACTTGGGTCAAACGTTTCGGGTAGCCTTCCACAAGCTTCCCACGATAAGTTGGGTGAATTTTGGCCCATTCCTCCTGACAGAGCTGGTGTAACTGAGTCAGGTTTGTAGGCCTCCTTGCTCGCACACGCTGCTGCCCACAACTTTTCTATCGGATTGAGGTCAGGGCTTTGTGATGGCCACTCCAATACCTTGACTTTATTGTCCACAATTTTGGAAGTATGCCATTTGGAAGACCAATTTGCGACCCAAGCTTTAACTTCCTGACTGATGTTTTGAGATGTTGCTTCAATATATCCACATAATTTTCCTGCCTCGTGATGCCATCTATTTTGTGAAGTGCACCAGTCTCTCCTGCAGCAAAGCACGCCCACCACATGATGCTGCCATCCCTGTGCTTCACGGTTGGGATGGTGTTCTTCGGCTTGCAAGCATCCCCCTTTTTCCTCCAAACATAACGATGGTCATTATGGCCAAACAGTTCAATTTTTGTTTCATCAGACCAGAGGACATTTCTCCAAAAAGTATGATCTATGTCCCCATGTGCAATTGCAAACCGTAGTCTGGCTTTTTTATGGCGGTTTTGGAGGAGTGGCTTCTTCCTTGCTGAGCGGCCTTTAGATATAGGACTCGTTTAACTGTGGATATACAGTGGAGCAAAAAAGTATTTAGTCTGCCACCAATTGTGCAAGTTCTCCCACTTAAAAAGATGAGAGGCCTGTAATTTATCATAAGTACACTTCAACTATGACAGACAAAATTAGAGAGAAAAAAATCCAGAAGATCACATTGTAGGATTTTTAATGAATTTATTTCCAAATTATGGTGGAAAATAAGTATTTGGTCACCTACAAACAAGGAAGATTTCTGGCTCTCACAGACCTGTAACTTCTTCTTTAAGAGGCTCCCCTGTCCTCCACTCGTTACCTGTATTAATGGCACCTGTTTGAACTTGATATCAGTATAAAAGACACCTGTCCACAACCTCAAACAGTCACACTCCAAACGCCACTATGGCCAAGACCAAAGAGCTGTCAAAGGACACCAGAAACAAAATTGTAGACCTGCACCAGGCTGGGAAGACTGAATCTGCAATAGGTAAGCAGCTTGGTTTGAAGAAATCAACTGTGGGAGCAATTATTAGGAAATGGAAGACATACAAGACCACTGATAATCTCCCTCGATCTGGGGCTCCACGCAAGATCTCCCCTCGTGGGGTCAAAATGATCACAAGAACGGTGAGCAAAAATCCCAGAACCACACGGGGGGACCTAGTGAATGACCTGCAGAGAGCTGGGACCAAAGTAACAAAGCCTACCATCAGCAACACACTGATGTCCCCCTGCTTAAGCCAGTACTTGTCCAGGCCCGTCTGAAGTTTGCTAGAGAGCATTTGGATGATCCAGAAGAAGATTGGGAGAATGTCATATGGTCAGATGAAACGAAAATATAACTTTTTGATTAAAATCTCAACTTGTCGTGTTTGGAGGACAAAGAAGGCTGAGTTGCATCCAAAGAACACCATACCCACTGTGAAGCATGGGGGTGGAAACATCATGCTTTGGGGCTGTTTTTCTGCAAAGGGACCAGGACGACTGATCCGTGTAAAAGAAAATAATGAATGGGGCCATGTATTGTGAGATTGAGTGAAAACCTCCTTCCATCAGCAAGGGCATTGAAGATGAAACGTGGCTGGGTCTTTCAGCATGACAATGATCCCAAACACACCGCCGGGCAACGAAGGAGTGGCTTCGTAAGAAGCATTTCAAGGTCCTGGAGTGGCCTAGCCAGTCTCCAGATCTCAACCCCATAGAAAATCTTTGGAGGGAGTTGAAAGTCCGTGTTGCCCAGCAACAGCCCCAAAACATCACTGCTCTAGAGGAGATCTGCTTGGAGGAATGGGCCAAAATACCAGCAACAGTGTGTGAAAACCTTGTGAAGACTTACAGAAAATGTTTGACCTCTGTCATTGCCAACAAAGGGTATATAACAAAGTATTGAAAAACTTTTGTTATTGACCATACTTATTTTCCACCATAATTTGCAAATAAATTCATTAAAAATCCTACAATGTGATCTTCTGGATTTTTTTTCTCATTTTGTCTGTCATAGTTGAAGTGTACCTCTGATAAATTACAGGCCTCTCTCCTCTTTAATTGGGAGAACTTTCACAATTGGTGGCAGACTAAATACTTTTTTGCCCCACTGTAGATATTTTTGTACCTGTTTCCTCCAGCATCTTCACAAGGTTGTTTGCTGTTGTTCTGGGATTGATTTGCACTTTTTGCACCAAAGTACGTTCATCTCTAGGAGACAGAACGTGTCTCCTTCCTGAGTGGTATGACGGCTGCGTGGTCCCATGGTGTTTATACTTGCATACTTTTGTTTGTACAGATAAACGTGGTACCTTCAGGCGTTTGGAAATTGCTCCCAAGGAGGAACCAGAATTGTGGAGCTCTACAATTTATTTTCTGATGTCTAGGCTGAGTTCTTTTGATTTTCACAAGATGTCAAGCAAAGAGGCACTGAGTTTGAAGGTAGGCCTTCAAATACATCCACAGGTACACCTCCAATTGACTCAAATGATGTCAATTAGCCTATCAGAAGCTTCTAAAGCCATGACATAAGTTTCTGGAATTTTCCAAGCTGTTTAAAGGCACAGTCAACTTAGTGTATGTAAACTTCTGACCCACTGGAATTGTGATACATTGAAATAATCTGTAAACAATTGTTGGAAAAATGACTTGTGTCATGCACAAAGTTGGGCCTAACCGACTTGCCAAAACTATAGTTTTGTTAACAAGAAATTTGTGGTGTGGTTGAAAACGGGTTTTAAGGACTCCAACCTAAGTGTATGGAATCTTCCGACTTCAACTGTACGCCTAGTGTCCTGAAACGGGTCACATTTGGTTGTGCATCAGCAATTTTTCTGATATGTCAGTCACTGACATGCACTCAATTAGCAATGACCGCTCATCATTTTTCAATTGGTAAGTTAGTCTGGCCAGCTATCTAAACTTGCAGTAATCGTGGCTGAATGCCAACCAGGCACGCCAAATCTCGTTTAGGGCTCCCAAAAGGCTAGAGCCGGCTCTGCCTGAAGGAAATTTAAGCCAGGATACATCCAGAGTGTCATGTCAAGGCCGTTAATCTGGTGAATAATTTATTAGCTTGTCATCAAGGAATCACCCAAATGACTCACAACACCTCAGACATGCCTCACTGCCTCTGTGTGTGCCTGCGAGTGCGTGCATCTGTATGTGAATGTGAGCGAGGTAATGGAGGAGTGTGTATCGGATGAGATGAGTTCAGCGCAGTGCATGTCAAAACAGTAGTATGTCTTCCCAGCTAAACCCAGCTGCTTTGCCTACAGCCCCAGGCCTATAGTTAGGATGTGGGGTTAGAGTGTAAGACTGCCCGCCTTTCTGGAGCTGAAAGACTGTTGGAACATGACGGAAACCTGAGCAACAGGAGATGGAGGAAAGAAACTAGTTTTGGAACTATAGTTCCCTCTTTAATATGGTATTAATATGATAAGTGTGTTTGTATTTATTATGGATTCCCATTAGCTGCTGCCAATGCAGCTGCTACTCTTCCTGGGGTCCAGCAAAATTAAGGAAGTTATACAATTTAAAAACATTACAATACATTCACAGATTTCACAACACACTGTGTGCCCTCAGGCCCTTACTCCACCAATACCACATACACACATGGATTTTCTATTGTATATATGTATGCATGTGTCTGTGCCTATGTTTGTGTTGCTTCACAGTCCCCGCTGTTCCATAAGGTGTATTATGGAACAGCGGGTGTATTTTTTTTAAACGTTTTTTTTATTAATTTTACTGCTTGCATCAGTTATTTGATGTGGAATAGAGTTCCATTTAGTCATGGCTCTATGTAGTACTGTGTGCCTCCCATAGTCTGTTCTTGACTTGGGGACTGTGAAGAGACCTCTTGTCACATGTCTTGTGGGGTATGCATGGGTGTCCAAGCTGTGCGCCAGTAGTTCAAACAGACGGCTTGGTGCATTCAACCTCTCATAAATACAAGTAGTGATAAAGACAATATCTCCTCCACTCTGAGCCAGGAGAGATTGACATGCATATTATTGTTAGCTCTCTGTGTACATCCAAGGGCCAGCCGTGCTGCCCTGTTCTGAGCCAATTACAATTTTCCTAAGTCCCTTTTTGTGGCACCTGACCAGTAGTCCAGATGTGACAAAACTATTGCCTGTAGGACCTGCCTTGTTGATAATGCTGTTAACAAGGTAGAGCAGCACTTTATTATGGACAGACTTCTCCCCATCTTAGCTGCTGTTGTATCAATATGTTTTGACCATGACAGTTTACAATCCAGGGTTACTCCAAGCAGTTTAGTCAACTCAACTTGCTCAATTTCCACATGATTTATTACAAGATTTAGTTGAGGTTTAGGTAGTGATGCACCGATATGACATTTTTGGCCAATGTCCGATATTTAAGCATTCTAGTACAGTTAAATAGTGAACACACACACATGGACGCAGCGGTCTAAGGCACTGCATCTCAGTGCAAGAGGCATCACTACAGTCCCTGGTTCGAATCCCAGGCTGTATCACATCCGGCCATGGTTGGGAGTCCCATAGTGCAATAATAATCCACAATAAGGATTAGCCACAATAGTGGACTTTGCGGTTAGCCTTCAAAATAAAAGAATGACATAATTATACTATTTGTATTAATTTGCATTACTGTCAATGACATACTGTTATTTTGAAGGCAAACCG
This sequence comes from Oncorhynchus mykiss, assembly GCF_013265735.2. Taxonomy (NCBI): domain Eukaryota; kingdom Metazoa; phylum Chordata; class Actinopteri; order Salmoniformes; family Salmonidae; genus Oncorhynchus; species Oncorhynchus mykiss. The sequence continues at coordinate 6,660,107 of NC_048591.1, read as the reverse complement.
GAAATTCCACTATTGTGCCTAATCCTTATTGTGGCTAGCTTCACAACCCATAACCCGGTGCGGTCGAGCCTCACTAGCCAGATGAAGCTAGTTGGCTGCTTATAAAACGTTAGGGCAACAGGGTTAAGTTGCTGACTAGCTATTTATTTTCATGAACTGAAGTTCAATTTCAATAGGCGAACAAGTGGCAACCTAGCTAGTACTTACTCACAAGGATTCCTAAATCATTGCTAAGAATGAAAATGACTGTTGTATTGGTGCTAGCTAGGTACCAAGCTAAAGCTAGCTATCCCAGAAGTTGCGGCCGAACAAATTATGCTTTATTCCCAACTCGGTATTGTAAACACGTAGTTTGTGGCCGGTGTTTGCTTGTTTGCCAACTTTTTTTGTACAGATTTGACAGTGCTACCGTATCTCTTTTGACACGCAAAGACCCAAACAGCGTTCCGTAGTATGTATATTGTGAAGCTAATGGCAGTGACGCTATTACTGTGTAACTCCAGTAGGGCAACATCTGGTGCATGACCAGTTGGCGAAAGCCAACATCACCTGTGACAGAGAACGGTTGATTGTCAAGGGCAATGAATCTTGGCTTTAACCTGTTAGAGCTCTAGGGGCGCTATTTCATTTTTGGATAAAAAACGTTCCCGTTTTAAGCGCGATATTTTGTCACGAAAAGATGCTCGACTATGCATATTAAAACACTCTGAAGTTTCAGAATCTGCAAAGATTTTGTCTGTAAGTGCCCCAGAACTCATTCTACAGGCGAAACCAAGATGATGCATCACCCAGGAATTAGCAGAATTTCTGAAGCTCTGTTTTCCATTCTCTCCTTATATGGCTGTGATTGCGCAACGAATGAGCCTACACTTTCTGTCGTTCGCCCAAGGTCTTAGCAGCATTGTGACGTATTTGTAGGCATATCATTGGAAGATTGACCATAAGAGACTACATTTTCCAAGTGTCCGCCTGGTGTCCTGCGTCGAATTCGGTGCGCAATTGCCAGCTGCTTCTACTTTACCATTTGATTCAGGGGAGAAAGCATGTGTCCAAGAACGATGTATCAATGAAGAGATATGTGAAAAACACCTTGATGATTGATTCTAAACAACGTTTGCCATGTTTTCAGTCGATATTATGGAGTTAATTTGGAAAAAAGTTTGCGTTTTGAGGACTGAATTTATGGATTTTTTTTGGTAGCCAAATGTGATGTATAAAACGGAGCTATTTCTAATACACAAGGAATCTTTTTGGAAAAACTGAGCATCTGCTATCTAACTGAGAGTATCCTCATTGAAAACATCAGAAGTTCTTCAAAGGTAAATTATTTTATTTGAAGGCTTTTATGTTTTTGTTAATGTTGCGTGCTGGATGCTAACGCTAATGCTAACGCTAAATGCTAACGTGAAATGCTAACTCTAGCTAGCTACTTTTACACAAATTATTGTTTTCCTATGGTTGAGAAGCATATTTTGAAAATCTGAGATGACAGTGTTGTTTACAAAAGGCTAAGCTTGAGAGATGGCATATTTATTTCATTTCATTTGCGATTTTCATAAATAGTTAACGTTGTGTTATGCTAATGAGCTTGCTGATAGATTTACACAATCCTGGATACAGGGGTTTTTTCATAGCTAAACGTGACGCAGAAAACGGAGCGATTTGTCCTAAACAAATAATCTTTCAGGAAAAACTGAACATTTGCTATCTGAGAGTCTCCTCATTGAAAACATCTGAAGTTCTTCAAAGGTAAATGATTTTTTTGAATGCTTTTCTGTTTTTTTGTGTAAATGTTGCCAGCTGAATGCTAATGCTAAATGCTACGTTAGCCATCAATACTGTTACACAAATGCTTGTTTTGCAATGGTTGAGAAGCATATTTTGAAAATCTGAGATGAGTGTTGTTAACAAAAGGCTAAGCTTGAGAGCTAGCATATTTATTTCATTTCATTTGCGATTTTCATAAATAGTTAACGTTGTGTTATGCTAATGAGCTTGCTGATAGATTTACACAATCCTGGATACAGGGGTTTTTTCATAGCTAAACGTGACGCAGAAAACGGAGCGATTTGTCCTAAACAAATAATCTTTCAGGAAAAACTGAACATTTGCTATCTGAGTCTCCTCATTGAAAACATCTGAAGTTCTTCAAAGGTAAATGATTTTTTTGAATGCTTTTCTGTTTTTTTGTGTAAATGTTGCCAGCTGAATGCTAATGCTAAATGCTACGTTAGCCATCAATACTGTTACACAAATGCTTGTTTTGCAATGGTTGAGAAGCATATTTTGAAAATCTGAGATGACAGTGTTGTTAACAAAAGGCTAAGCTTGAGAGCTAGCATATTTATTTCATTTCATTTGCGATTTTCATGAATAGTTAACGTTGCGTTATGGTAATGAGCTTGAGTCTGTATTCACGAACCCGGATCCGGGATGGGGAGATCAGAAAGGTTAATGGATTTCGCCTTTGAGTTGTCTCGCTGAAATTTTGCTACACTTTTAAATGACTGGTCGACTTGTTGACAGCTCGATCCACACAGCAGACATTGTGGGCTAGTTTAGGAATGCTGTGTTGCACATATAGCGCAAAGTTTTACTTGGCGTCATTACGTCATGTACCTACGTTTATATAGGTATGCACGTCAGCTTTGACATCGGTTTTGCACATCGGGGCGTTAAACTAGACATCGGCCGATACCGACGTTGGCATTTGAAGCTAATATCGCCCGATTCCGATATGTTCACTGATTTTTATGTTGTGCATCCCTAGGTTTAGGGTTTAGTGAATGATTTGTCCCAAATACAATGCTTTTAGTTTTATAAATATTTAAGACTAACTTATTCCTTGCCACCCACTCTGAAACTAACTGCAGCTCTTTGTTAAGTGTTGCAGTCATTTCAGTCGCTGTATTAGCTGACGTGAACAGTGTTCAGTCTTCCTACATACATAGACACATTTGGATTTACTCAAAGCCAGCGGTATGTCTTTAGTCAAGATTGAAAAAAGTAAGGGGCCTAGACAACTGAACCTGGGGATTCTACCTGGGTTATGTTGTAGAGGCTTCCATTAAAGAACACCCTGTGTGTTCTGTTAGACAAGTAATTCTTCATCCACAATATAGCAGGTGGGTGTAAAGCCATAATACATACTGTGTGTTTTTACAGCAGCAGACTATGATCGATAATGTCAAAAGCCGCACTGAACAGCCCCCACAATCTTTTTATTGTCAATTTCACTCAGTCAATCATCGGTCATTTGTGTAAGGCTGTGCTTGTTGAATGTCCTTCCCTATATGTGTGCTAAAAGACTGTTGTCAATTTGTTCACTGTAAAACAGCGTTGTATCTGGTCAAACACCAATACTTTCCAAAAGTTTACTAAGGGTTGGTAACAGGCTGATTGGTTGGCTATTTGAGCCAGTAAAGGGGGCTTTACTATTCTTAGGTAGGGGAATGACTTTTGCTTCCCTCCAGATCTGGGGGCACACACTTTCTAGTAGGCTTAAATGGAAAATATGGCAAATAGGAGTGGCAATGAGAGAGTCTAGTTTATGTAATGCTCTTACCACTTCTGTCAATACTGAGCACACACACGCAGACTCACAGGCAGGACGCCATCTTTCTGTCCAGTTCTTATTAATGGAATGCAAACACATTGATGTAACACTATACAGTAGAGCACAATGCCAGGCGCTGAAGAATAGATGCTTTTCTCACAGCGGTCTGCTTTCAGCACTGCCACAAGATCTAGTGAGGCTGGCTGGAACAAGTGAATTTGAGAGAGATGAAAAGAAGAGATAAATATGGTGCGTTTGGCTGATAACACGAGGATGTTTGCTTTCAGTCTGTCTACTCTGCAACGGATGGATGGGGTGAGGGAGGGAGGGAGGAGTGAGAGGTTGAAAACCAGAAAGAGAGAGAGATGAGTGCCCTGGACTGATGCTGCTTGATACAGTGTCTGGCATTTCCATGTAAAAGGCTCTATGACCACTAACATGAAGTTTATAGGAGCATATCAAATTTGGTGTCAACTGAAAGCTAAGACTTATTTTTTTATTAAGGCATATATCAATTGTTCAACCATTTTCCATCTTAAAAATGTGGAATAAGTAAAGTCTTTCTGGTCAACTAGATGGAAAAGGGGTCTTGTCTTCTGGAAGTTTAAGAAATATTGCCTTTGTCTTGTCATTTTGTCACCAGAAATAATTCAAGTTTACAGAAGTAACAAGTAAAGGTAGACCTACCAATTAGTGTTTTTTTACTGATAACATACTTTATGATTTATTAGGTGATTCAAATGTCATTCTGTTACCAAATCGTAACAGAATGACCAAATAAGCAGTAACAGAATGACTGCGACTGAATTGGCTACAACTGGAATTCATTGTAGTCACAAACCACAGTTGGGTCACCTTCTACTACAACCATAATTTGCAAATAAATCCTACAATGTGATTTTCTGGATTTTTTCTCTTCTCATTTTGTCTGTCATAGTTGAAGTGTACCTATGATGAAAATTACAGGCCTCTCTCATCTTTTTAAGTGGGAGAACTTGCACAATTGGTGGCTGACTAAATACTTTTTTGCTCCACTGTATGTGTTTATGGGAGTCTCACCTTTCATGTTAATGTGTAGCACAAAATATTTGGGCGCAACACACAAACGTTGGCAGATTGGCTGTACCGACTTCAGACGAGTCCCAAAACACTTGTGGTGGTTGTAGAGCAAAACACCATCTTGTTCATGAGTCTCATCTTTCCATCAAGGGGTCATAATAGTTTATAGGCCAAACCGTTTGGATGCGACAGATAATTTTGTGAGAATACCGATTTTGATGTCTCATGGTCTGATAAACACTGCTCTAGCTCTGTTCCCCTTTCACTGCATTTGCGGAAGTGCAACATTGGCGGATGCAGATGGATTGAGATGCATCCAATGCAAAAAACAGATCTGTAGCTTAACGGGATGGATTTTATGGGGATTTTTATTTTATGCTAATTTGATTTCCGCAGAGGCGCGGACATCATCTCTAGGGGGTTAAAGATGCATTATGCAGAAATCGCTCCTCCATTTCCCGGTTGCTAAAATTATAATAGTTTGCCTAATTCCAGTTTGTGACAAAACGAGTAAGTATAGTGTAAAGAATCATTGCACCATGTAAACCGCTGTGAAATATATTTTCCATAACCAGAAATATTGTATTTTCAGCTGTTTGAAGCTGGTGTACTAAAGTGAAAGGTGCAAAAAACTAAACTTAAGAATGGTTTCAATGAGATTGACCGATCTATAACTTACATTTCTATGTGAATTTGGTCGAGTCACCCCAAAAAGTTACATTGCAGCTTTAAATAGCCTATAGTTAAGGCTATCTTACAAACTAATGTTACTGTATTTATTCAACCTTTTAAAATGAGTAACACGCCATGGCCACATTGAGGTCACTGTAACAATAAATGTCTTATGTAATCATAGAAAGCGTACATGTTCAGGATTAGCATGCAAAGGTTGCAGCTCTATGGACATTTTCACAAATGCTATAATAATCTGCAACAGCATTTATCACTTGCACTATGTACGTTATTCTCATTTAAACTGCAATCCAGGATATTTGGTTGTGTTATTAGATGAAGCACAGTGAAAGTGTCTTACATTCTAGTCCCATTTGAACTTTGTTGTGCTTATAAGTGGTTAAAAGCGTAGTGATAACATATTTTGATGACCACAAAACCAAAATCTGACATTGATTTTCCATTGGAATTTGGTTGTGCTTTTAGATGGTTGAAAGCATTGTGATAATAATACCTTGGCAATTAAACACATTTTTGGGTGAAAAATAGGTTGTGATCTCATTGATCAACACTTTCAACCAAATACTACCCAATTCTACATGTGAAATGACGGTGTGCCCAATGGGATCAAATCAAAACGTCTACATTTTGTTATTTGTACTTAATTAGGACAATTATCTATATTTATTTAACTTTGAAAATGTGGAGTATGTTGTGTAGATCGTTAGGGGGAAAAAACAAGTGTATTCCTTTAGCGATTTAATTTTAAGGCAGCAAAATGTGACCACTGTGCAGGGTTTGTGTAGACTTTTACTATAGGCACTGTATCTATCATCTCTAGGTAGTGCGCATGTATTGCTGCGTGCATGTTTGTTCACCATCTAGTTAGTCAAATGGGGATGATGAATGTAGTTCAGCCACATGAAAAAATACTATAGTATTCACTGTAGTGTTTTTGTGGACTTTACTGTAGTATGCCCTGTAGTATTTTTGCAGAGTAAAGTCTGCAAAACCACTGCAGTGAATACTGTAGTATTTACTGTTTTGCAGACATGACTGTAGTATACTGTAATATTTACTTTACTATGGTATAAATACTTAATGTAGTATGCTGTCGTTTTTTTGCGGACTGGCAAATTTTTCATGACCTGTAGGAAGGTCGGACTGAGGTCTGAACGGATAGTTCTAAGCTTCTGCTCTTCTCTATAAACTGTATGGAACACAATAGGGCTCGCTCCAAGAACCTCTTATCCCTTAGGCAGTGTGATAAGAATCATACAACTTGATAATATCCTCCTCTCAGATAACAAACCACGTATAGGAGTGAAAGATGGAGTACAAGCACTGGCTGGACAGGCTCATAGTGTAAGGTGTCTGTGCAGTGATCTGATCCATTGTTTTGGCCTGTGTTATTGCTCTGAGTCTTAGTGGACAGAAGCTCAGTGGGTAAGGACCAGTCAGGACCTCCACATCAGTGGATTGACATCACACTCACTCAAATAATTTTGAGGAATTGACCACAGGCGCTGTCCATTGACCAGCATGCCTTATAATGCTGTTGTCATAGTTCCACATGTCTAGTGTGGAGTATTCCAGAGAGTAGATGTGCTGTGTGAAAGAGAGAACAAACTCACTTCCATGACCTCCCCCCGCCGTCTCACTTTTTTTTTACTGTAGTAAATACTACAGTATACAATTGACATATTCCTTGCCCGGTCCCCACCCCCATATCGCAACTTGTGCCATTCATAAGTGAGAAATCTAAATATTCTGTTGCCTAATGGTAATTGAAAAGAACAGAAACTCTGAACTATCTGTTCAGAACCAAGTCCTACCTACCTACAGGTTGTGGAATATTTGCTCTTTTAGTATATTTCCAGTAGGTGTCCTAGAGGAGAAAGCTTCCTATGTAAACTATATATATATATATATATATAATATATATATATAGTAAATACTACAGTAATGTCTGCAAAAACACTACAGTAAATCCTACAGTATACTACAGTCCGCAAAGACACTACAGTATAGTCCACAAAGACACTACAGTAAATACTACAGTATAGTCCACAAAAATACTAAAGTAAATACTACAATCTGCAAAAATGCTACATTAATTACTATAGTATATACTACAGTTTTCTTTTATTACAGTATTTATAGTTAGCGCTGGGTGATAACGACTAGAGGTCGACCGATTTAATCGGAATGGCCGATTTTAATTAGGGCCGATTTCAAGTTTTCATAACAATTGGAAATTGGTATTTTTGGACACCATTTTTGGACAATTTCAAAAAAATAATTGTAACACCTTTATTTATTCTTTATTTAACTAGTCAAGTCAGTTAAGAACACATTCTTATTTTCAATGACGGCCTAGGAACGGTAGGATAACTGCCTTGATCAGGGGCAGAACGACAGATTTTCACCTTGTCAGCTCAGGGATTCAATCTTGCAACCTTACGGTTAACTAGTCCAACACTCTAACCACCTGCCTCACAAGGAGCCCACCTGTTACGCGAATGCAGTAAGAAGCCAAGGTAAGTTGCTAGCTAGCATTAAACTTATCTTATAAAAAAACAATCATAATCACTAGTTAACTACACATGGTTAATATTACTAGTTTATATAGCGTGTCCTGCGTTGCATATAATCGATGCGGTGCGTATCGTTGCTCCAATGTGTACCTAACCATAAACATCAATGCCTTTCTTAAAATCAATACACAGAAGTGTATATATTTTTAAACCTGCATATTTAGCTAAAAGAAATCCAGGTTAGCAAGCAATATTAACCAGGTGAAATTGTGTCACTTCTCTTGCGTTCATTGCACGCAGAGTCAGTGTATATGCAACAGTTTGGGCCACCTAATTTGCCAGAATTTTACGTAATTATGACATAACATTGAAGGTTGTGCAATGTTACAGGAATATTTAGACTTATGGTTGCCACCCGTTAGATAAAATATGGAACGGTTCCGTATTTCACTGAAAGAATAAACGTCTTGTTTTCGAGATGATAGTTTCTGGATTCTACCATATTAATGACCTAAGGCTCGTATTTCTGTGTGTTATCATGTTATAACTAAGTCTATGATTTGATAGAGCAGTTTGACTGAGTGATGGTAGGCAGCAGCAGGCTCGTAAGCCAGCAGCTGTTTATGACTTCAAGCCTATCAACTCCCGAGATTAGGCTGGTGTAACCGATGTGAAATGGCTAGCTAGTTAGTGTGGTGTGCGCTAATAGCATTTCAAACGTCGCTTGCAGTGAGACTTGGAGTGGTTGTTTCCCTTGCTTTGCATGGGTAACACTGCTTCGAGGGTGGCTGTTGTCGTTGTGTTCCTGGTTCGAGCCCAGGTAGGAGCGAGGAGAGGGGCAGAAGCTATACTGTAACACTGGCAATACTAAAGTGCCTATAAGAACATCCAATAGTCAAAGGTTAATGAAATACAAATGGTATAGAGAGAAATAGTCGTATAATTCCTATAAAAACTACAACCTAAAACTTCTTACCTGGGAAAATTGACTCATGTTAAAAGAAACCACTAGCTTTCATATGTTCTCATGTTCTGAGCAAGGAACTTAAATGTTAGCTTTCTTACATGGCACATATTGCACTTTTACTTTCTTCTCCAACACTTTGATTTTGCATTATTTAAACCAAATTGAACATGTTTCATTCTTTATTTGAGGCTAAATACATTTTATTGATGTATTAAGTTAAAATAAGTGTTCATTCAGTATTGCTGAAATTGTCATTATTACAAATAAATAAATACAAAATGGCCGATTTAATCGGTATCAGCTTTTTTGGTCCTCCAATAATCGGTATCAGTTTTTTTGGTCCTCCAATAATCGGTATCGGCGTTGAAATATCATAATCGGTCGACCTCTAATATGGACAAAATATAATATCACAATATATTTGACAGTATTTGATGTTTTTGAATAACAAAAGTTGTAAATATGCTTTATGAGTAGTTCATGACTCTTGAGTGGCAACACATACCTTAAGTGATTTCAATATCTCCATTTATACTGTTCAATCTGTTGGATTTAACATTTTGAACATTGAGATATTAAAGACATGATAGATCAGATGCATAGTATATTAAGGAGTCAAAGAGACTGGGTCTCTGTAGAAAGACAGATAGCTGTGGAATGTGTTGGTTGAGAGGAGAGCAATGTGTGAAACGGGAGACAGACATCTGTGGATTAGATGAAGGAGGGGTTGAGGTCAGGAGGTGAGGACAGATTCTCTTAAAGGAGCAATAAAGGTTTGGTATCCTGTTACCCTCTTTATTAGCTTCCTGTAGAGCCATAAAATGTAAGGATTGGAGAGGAGTGTTTTTAAGTAGGATGTATATAACTGTGATGGTGATAAATGTTTTGCTCTCTGATTACAAATGTACAGAACCTTTGGGGAGAATTAAACTTGGTTAAAGATTCTCTGGTGTCCGTGGGTTATTTACTCTGAAAAATAAGAACCTAACAAATCCAACCCCAAACCAATTCTTTCTGCATTTTCGGCACTTTTATTATCCTTTCCACACTCTGCCACGCAGCATGAAATTGGCAGAAAAATTTAGGCCTAGTTAATTGGTGAACTGTTGAAATAATGGAATCAACAGTTTGGAATATAGTGGGCATCGCACACTAGTGACTCCTGTGTCAGGCCGGGCGCAGTGCACACTGACCAGGTCGCTAGGTGTACGGTGTTTCCTCCGACACATTGGTGCGGCTGGCTTCCGGGTTGGATGCGCGCTGTGTTAAGAAGCAGCCTGGCTTGGTTGGGTTGTGTTTCGGAGGACGCATGGCTCTCGACCTTCTCCTCTCCCGAGTCCTTACGGGAGTTGCAGCGATGAGACAAGACAGTAACTACTAACAATTGGATACCACGCAAAAGGAGGTAAAATAAAAAAGATACCGTTGTACAAACATGCTTATCTAGGCATACACCAGCACTGGTACCAGGCAGTATTAGCTAGCTAGTTACGTTTGCACTGACTCTTATGCCTTGCTCACACCGACAGCGTCATTAGGCAAAATGGTATGCCGCATCATCTGGATATGCGAGCAATAAAAGTTCAACATTCACCTTCTGCTACCATTTCTATCACATACGTTCGATAAATCCAACGTATGCAATACACAGAACGCAATGCAACTGCCCCTGCAACGCAGTGCTGCAAGGCAAACGCAGCATCCCGTTGGAAATTAACGTACTACCAAAATGCAATGACGCTGTCCGTGTGATTGAGGCGTTAGTACATGTAGCAACTAGCGATTAGCATTAGCGGCTAACACAAATTGTTAAGAAAAGACTAACTAGCAGATAGTAGTTTGCAGACAGATACACAAACCAATAGTTTATAGAACACTTGTGGAAAGCAGCATGTCACCAACGTTGTTGCATCCATCTGACCATGCAGAATGAACAGAAAGAAAGTGCTCATGACTCTTTGGTCGAGCAACTGCTCTCTCCTTGAGTGACAGGGAGCAGTGTTTGGTGTGGTTAGCAGCAGAGCAGCGAGAGAGAGATGACTCAAGTAGCAAACGGTGTAAACTATAAACACTGACATTATACGCACCGGAGTTAGGGTTGCACATTTTGGGGGATATTCAGAGGTGGAAACAGTCCATGGGAATTAACAAAAATATATGCAAATGTAATATTAATACCATTTAAATGTAGATGTTTTTTGCATTGGATATATTTACCATAACGTATGGAGAAAAGCATTCACCATTTTACCTTTTTATCATAAGTAGACATAATTGAAAATGATCAAATCTTTTCAATAGAGAAAAATAAAATAATGTTTTACGGATCGAACTTCAATTAAATGAGTTGACTCATTCACATGGGATGATTTCACTGAACCACAAAAGAAAGGGAATATTGAATGATTCCCAATGATCCATCGCATCTCATTTTCAACATACATCTGTAAAATGATAGTCTAAGCTAAATCTTTGGTCTCCCTGGACCTCTTGAACATCAGACTCTGAGGGCTCATCTTTACTGTCACTTTCCAACCTTATTGAGGATGGCTCGTTGTCAGGCTCAAAAAGCCTCAAATTTGCCCAGGTGGCCACCAATTTTTCAACGCTTGTATTGGTCCGCCTATTTCATGCTTTGGTGTGTGTGTGTTCCCAAACAAGTACCAGTCACGCTCTGAGGCAGCTGATGTTAGTGGGATTTGGAGGATTATATTTATTTTATCTTTATTTATATAGGCAAGTCAGTTAAGAACTAATTCTTATTCTTATTTATTTTTCATTCTACATTAGATGCAGTGAAATGTCTCCACACATCAGATAGTGCCCGTGACAGTTTCCTGTAAAGATTAGGAGAAAAATGAGTTAAAAAAACAAATACAAATACATTTCCATGTACAGATAAATAGTTAAGCAGTTAGATTAAACAACTCCTTTGTAAGATAAATGTTTTAAAATGAAACCTGTGGAAACAGGTAAATTAACACTCGGCTACACTCACCCCCCTTTTGACCTCCTCCTCTTTCCGCAGCAACCAGTGATCCGGGTTAACAGCATCAATGTAACAGTATAGACTTTACGCCCGTCCCCTCGCCCCGACCTGGGCGCGAACCAGGGACACTCTGCACACGTCAACAGTCACCCTCGAAGCATCGTTATCCATCGCTCCACAAAAGCAGCTTCCCTTGCAGAGCAAGGGGAACCAATACTTCAAGGTCTCAGAGCAAGTGACATCACCGATTGAAACGCCACTGGCGCGCACCACCGCTAACTAGCTAGCAATTTCACATCAGCTACACATGCAGAGGGTTGCAATTCCATTGAATTGGGGATAGTTTAACCAAAATATGCCACAAGACCTAGAATTGCCTTATGTGTATCCCACAAAAAAGGTTCAATGTTAGCTTATAACTTTTTTTTTAATGAATTTAAGCAAAATTCTCCAAATTCCCAGGCTTAACTTCCCATGGAAAATTTCTGTTAATTTCCCGGAAAGTTTCCAACCCTTTGCATCCGTAGCCGGAGTATCACTTTTAACAAACCAAACATTGAAAAACCGTTATAGAAGGTAAAGTAAAAAGTCAAACCGGTCAATGCATCAATACTGGTACACCGCCCAACCCTATTTATACTAGAGTTAACTGTAAATACTACAGGAAAGTCCGTATTTATACTATTGTAATTTTATCATGTGGGTGAAGCAGCAGTGTGGGCACTTCAGGTTACTCATCAATACAGAGATCAGTAGAGGGCAGGGTTAAAATTAGGAAAGGTGTGGGATCAGTGGATGCTCCTAGGCACTTCCATAACACTTTAGTGTACAGTAAGCTCAAAAGTGTTGAAATGTTCACATTGTCACCCACATACGCAAAACAGCTATCAACATCGGTCCAAACCACTATTTATGGACACGGACAAAAGATGCTTTGGTTGAATGACTCAGGTTCTCGATTGACATTTCGTACTGTGCCTTGCTCAGCAGAACAATATTGACCTGTTTGTCTGCAATTATATGTCTGTGACCTCCATAACGTTCACAGGATAATGGTTCCTGGCTTTTGTAATGTTCCAATGAATGTTCTTGCGATTGTACAGCCACTGAGGCTAGCTTGCCATGGTCATTCATGGGTGCCAGCCTGAAAAATGTCCTTATCTTTCAGTCTGGAAATCACTTTTTTTTTTTAAAACTTTATTTAACTAGGCAAGCCAGTTAACAAATTCTTATTTACAATGACGGCCTACCAAAAGGCCTCCTGCCGGGATGGGGGCTGGGATAACAAATAATAAATAAAAATATATAGAACGAAACACACATCACGACAAGAGAGACAACACTACATTACGAGAGACCTAATACAACAATAAAGCAAGGCAGCAACACATGACAACGCAACATGACAACAACATGGTAGCAAGACAACATGGTAGCAGCACAAAACATGGTACAAACATTATTGGGCACAGACAACAGCACAAATGGCAAGAAGGTAGAGACAACAATACATCACGCAAAGCAGCCGCAACTGCCAGTAAGAGTGTCCTTGATTGAGCCTATGAATGAAGAGATGGAGATAAAACTGTCCACTTCGAGTGTTTTGTTGCAGCTCGTTCAAGTCGCTAGCTGCAGCGAACTGAAAAGAGGAGCGACCCAGGGATGTGTGTGCTTTGGGAACCTTTAACAGAATGTGACTGGCAGAATGGGTGTTGTATGTGGAGGAGGAGGGCTGCAGTAGGTATCTCAGATAGGGGGAGTGAGGCCTAAGAGGGTTTTATAAATAAGCATCAACCAGTGGGTTTTGTGACAGGTATACAGAGATGACCAGTTTACAGAGGAGTATAGAGTGTGGTGATGTGTCCTTTAAGGAGCATTGGTGGCCAATCTGATGGCCGAAGGGTAAAGAACATCTAGATGCTCGAGAGCACCCTTATCTGCCGATCTATAAATCACATCTCTGTAATCTAGCATGGGTAGGATGGTCATATGAATCAGTGTTAGTTTGGCAGCTGGTGTGAAAGAGGAGCGATTACAATAGAAGAAACCAAGTCTAGATTTAACTTTAGCATGCAGCTTTGATATGTGCTGAGAAAAGGACAGTACCATCTAGCCATATTCCCAAGTACTTGTATAAGATGACTACCTCAAGCTCTAAACCCTCAGAGGTAGTAATCACACCTGTGGGAGAGGGGCATTCTTCTTACCAAACCACATGACCTTTGTTTTGGAGGTGTTCAGAACAAGGTTAAGGGCAGAGAAAGCTTGCTGGACACTAAGAGAGCTTTGTTGTAGAGTGTTTAAAACAAAATCTGGGGAGGGGCCTGCTGAGCATAAGACTGTATCATCTGCATATAAATGGATGCGTGAGCTTCCTACTGCCTGAGCTATGTTGTTGATGTAAATTGAGAAGAGCATGAGGCCAAGGATCTAGCCTTGGGGTACTCCCTTGGTGACAGGCAATGGCTAAGACAGCAGATGTTCTGACCTTATAGACTGAACTCTTTGAGAGAGGTAGTTAGCAAACCAGGCCAAAGACCCCTCAAAGACACCAATACTCCTTAGCCGACCCACAAGAATGGAATGGTCTATCTTATCACTCGAGATACAGTATCACTCGGGCTCCCGAGTGGCGCAGCGGTCTAAGGCACTGCATCTCAGTGCGAGTCACTGCAGTCCCTGGTTTGAATCCAGGCTGCATCACATCTGGCCAAGATTGGGAGTCCCATAGGGCGGCTCACAATTGTCCCAGCGTCGTCCGGGTTTGGCCGGGGTAGGCAGTCATTGTAAATAAGAATTTGTTCTTAACTGACTTGCCTAGTTAAAAGTAAAAATAAAAAATCAAAGGCTTTGGCCAAGTCAATAAAAATAGCAGCACAACATTGCTTAGAATTAAAGGCAATGGTGACATCATTGAGGACCGTTTTTAAGGTTGCAGTGACACCCATAAACGGAAACCAGATTGCATACCATGTAATCACATGAACTAAGCAGATACCGACTGTGGGATCTGAGTGGGAAAGAAGTCAAAATCTCAGTGACACTGAGGCTGCTTTGGTCAAAGATTATCTAGAGGTGTTTTCTGTTCTCTGGTAATGTAATGCCAACTGGCATTCACTTGTCAATAACCACTAGTGTAGCATGTGTGTGGAGAAGTCATCCAATCATCCATTCATCCATTTTAAAGGTCAAGCCTTACTGGATGGAAAGAATACTGTAAAGAGGAGGGTGAGTGAAATACTTACACAAGCCAGAGCCTCCATTTAGTCCCAGGTGCTCTAGGCAGGGCTGATTAGAAATAGATAACCCTATTGTCAGGCGTATCCAAGTCTCTAATGGAAAGGTCAGTGTGTAATGATTCAAAGCCAGCTTTTGTGACCTGAACAATGAGAATTCCCCCTCTGGATGAATTAGGACTCACACACACCAGCATAGCGGAGTCTCTGTGTCTGTCTCCACCCTCTAGATCTAGTGGTAATTGCTGTGCCCAAAGGCTCCCAGGCAGTGGTGGGAAAAGTACTCAATATTGTTGAGTAAAAGTAAAGATACCTTTTTTTTTTATAGAAAATGTGTAAAAGTGAAAGTCCCCTGTAAAAGTGTTTAAAAAATATATATATTAAGTAACAAAAGTAAATGTAATTGCTAATGTATACTTAAGCATCAAAAGTGTAAATGATTTCAAATTCCTTATATTAAGCAAACCAGATGGATAGCCAGGGCCACACTCCAATACTCGTAATACAAACAAAGCATCTGTGTTCAGTGAGTCCACCAGATAAGAGGTGGTAGAGATGACTAGGGTGCTTGAATTGGACAATGTTCATGTCCTGCTAAGCATTAAAATGTAGTGCTTTTTGTGTGTATGGAGTAAAAAGTACATTATTTTCTGTAGGAATGTATTGAGGTAAAAGCTTGTCAAAAATATAAATGTTAAAGTACAGATATGCCCAAAAACTACTTAAGTAAAAATACTTATAGTACTACTTAAGTAGTTTACATCACTACTTCCAGGCCCAGCTGTTGTCTTTAAATGTTGTTGTGTTATGGCTCGGTGAAACACAATGTTCTGTTTAGTCTAAATACCTAACTGCTAACAGACAACTAGGGTTTGGCAGTGCACAAACTCAGCCACCACAGATGTGATGTTTGGTGCATCACACTTTCTACCTGCCCCAGTACCCACACTTCCAACGTGTGGCACAGGGGGATTAACGTACACGTATCACAGGAGCAGGAAAGATATATCCTGCAGGATAAATGACCACCCACCCTTTATCGTTGGCATCAAGAGAATAATTGCCAGTGGTGAGCAGGTCCAGGAAGATCTTGAACAGATATGGCACAGAGAGTGAGTGAGTGAGAAAGAGAGGGAAACTGAGAATTTGGGAGGGAGAGAGGGGGAGAGAGCTCAATCCTTCTTCCTCCTCTCTGAGATCACCATCACCTTAAAGGCATCCTCATTCGGGAAGAGAGAAAGAAAGAGCAAACACAAGTAATTTCTCTTGACATCCCCAAGCCATTGTTTTCTGAGCGAGATGCGTTTCATTTTCCCAGTCAGTCACCCCAATGGCAAACATCACTCCATAGATTTTGCTCAGGTTTTCAACGCTGAGTTGAATGTCATTGAGAGAACATCTGTAATCTGTTTTTTTCTTGTGCCGTAACTGACTACAGTTCAGTAAATCAAAACAATCTGAATGTGTGTAACTGACCTTTTGTTGTGATCAGAGTATATGTAACTGATTACATCTAATCATTTACTCCCTAACCCTGTGTGCAAATAGCTCACTTCTGTCTGTCACCTGACCCCTGACAGTCTCCACATCGGGCCCTTTAATATGCATGCATAATGCAACGTGCCTCCCTAGCCCTTGGCAGATCGTTTCCATATTGTGAGATTCCTGAAAACACTTCTCTTGTGTAGAAAGCTGTTTTAGATTAAACGTCTCAAATAGATAGAGGTGATCCAGGGACACCCTCCAAACCTAACCCTAAAAAATGACCTTTTAACCTGATTGTTACTCCCCATAAATCTCCAGTTATGGTTATGGTGGATCAGACATCACCATGAGCCATGCCCGCATAACAGCTGGAATCATGATGCCACACTGTTAGTCCTATTGACTTCTGGTTGCCCTCCGTCTTCAATAAGAGGTGGCGCAATCGGCTGAAGTCTTGCAAGCTGATCAATCGATGGCTCAGGACTCATTTGTTGAATTATTTACTGACTTTGCTAGCAGGGGGTCGTTACCAGCTGGTGGTTTGTTTGAGGAATATATTTATTTGTTGGTCTGGTGAATGATGGAGCTGCAGAGAAGTGACTGTGTTTACAGAGGTTAGTCATAGAGAGAGGAGTGATGTATTAACATTAACATTTACAGACCTCATTTCAAAATGTATATTCACTGAAATAATTTCCAATGTACTCTAGTTAGTCCATTTATTTTCCATTAGCCTCTATGTTGTGTATATGTACAGTTAGATCCCAAATTATTGGCACCCTTGAAAAAAGACTGCATCAAATGAATAATAAAAATATTGAGCAACATTGTATGATTTAGTTTTCAATTTGACCTCTTATCTGTGAAAAAGATAGAGGTCAAAATGATTGCCACCCCTGCCTGTTTTCAATATGCCGGCACCCTCCCCTTGTGAGGATATGACAAATTGGAAAACACATTGGGAGGGATCTTAGGCCAGGGGTTCTCAACCTTTTTAGGGCCTTGGACTCCTTTTGTGATGGAAAATTCTTCATGGACCCCCTCATAATCAGAAAACCACCCGAGTGACATAAAAATAGCATACAAGGAGTTGCATTTTGACTTTGGCAGTGCATGGCCAGACAAAGTTTTGGGAAGTTTTTGTTGTTGCAATTTTCAATCTGTCTCTTTTTCATGGGACAGATATTTTTGTTGTTGCAGCTTCAAGGCTAATATCCTGCATTTCTACACATTTTGCCATGAGGCAGAACACATTTCATAATTTTTCATGTTTAGTTTGGAGTCTTCTGGAGAGTAGATGTGCTCTTTGAAAGAGGGAACCAACCCACTTCCATTACCTCCACCTGGTTAACACATGCCCAATTATCTGACAGGCCCAGACGAATAGCCTACCTGTAATGTGCCTCTCACCTCATTGACCCACAATCCTGTCCCTCTCCCATGCGTCCCCCATTTGCCCTCTAGAGAACTACCAACATGTAAAAATACTACAGAGTACTGAAGTATACTGTAAAATAAAAACTACACACTGTAGTATCCCTCGATCATGTGTAGTACTTACTATAGAATGTAGTAGTATATTGTAAAATACTACAGTAATGTCTGCAAAAAAACTACAGTCTGCGAAAACACTACTTTTGATTTTACTACAGTATTTAATTTGCATATACCCCTCCCCATATCGCAAATTATACCAGCCATAACTGTGAAACCTACATGTGAAGTGTAGACCATATTGTGTTCCCTACAGGTAATTGAAAAGAGCAGAAACTCGGGGCCTCCCGGGTGCTGTACTGTAGCGCCAGCTGTGCCACCAGAGACTCTGTGTTCGCGCCCAGGCTCTGTCGTAACCGGCCACGACCAGGAGGTCCGTGGGGCAACGTACAATTGGCATAGTGTCGTCCGGGTTAGGGAGGGTTTGGCCGGTAGGGATATCCTTGTCTCATCGCGCACCAGCGACTTCTGTGGCTGGGCGCAGTGCACGTTAACCGGGTTGGATGCGCGGTGTGTTAAGAAGCAGTGCGGTTTGGTTGGGTTGTGTATCGGAGGACGCATGACTTTCAACCTTCGTCTCTCCCGAACCCGTACGGGAGTTGTAGTGATGAGACAAGACAGTAACTACTAACAATTGGATACCACGAAAAAGGGGGTAAAAACTTTAAAAAACTATCTGCTCAGACTCAGTTAAGAAAAAATTCTTATTTTCAATGTCAGCCTAGGTGGGTTAGGGGCAGAACTACAGCACCTTGTCAGCTCGGGGATTTGAACTTGCAACCTTCCGGTTATTAGTCCAACGCTCTTAGTCCAACGCTCTAACCACTAGGCTACCCTGCCGCCCCAGTCCTACAGGTTCTGGAATATTTGCTCTCCAGTAACTGTCCTGAAGGAGAAAGCCTCCTTGTCTGTGTCAAAGTTAATACAACAAAAACACTATCGTAAATTCTACAGTAATGTCTGCAAAGACACTACATAAAATACTACAGTTTAGTGTAGTTACATGTTTACTGTGTTAGGGGATGCATTTCTCTGTTGTTTTGGAGTTTCTGGATTATTTGCATATTGCTCAAAATCTGTAGTAGATAAACCAGTTTACTTTTAAAATGGCATTTACCAAACATCTAAGTGATCAGCAATTAAGAGCAGTTGGATTCGGTAATAATTACGTTTATTTTAACATAAGAAAAGCAAATCACATCAAAAGTAATTTGAGCATTTCTCAATTGAAAAAGTGCTTCGAGTTTTGAAACAGCAGCCTTTTTAATCATCTGTTTCAATTGCACCAAAGTTCTACACACAATACTTCATAATAACCCCATCATTTTTTTCAAATTCTTCAAAATAAAATACTAAAATATCTCATTTGCATACATACATACATACATTTTCACACCCCTGAGTCAATATATTTTAGGGTAAGCGCTTTGCACACCTGAATTGTACTATATTTGCACATTATTTATTTTACTCTTCAAGCTCTGTCAAGTTGATTGTTGATCATTGCTAGACAGCCATTTTTAAGTCTTGCCATAGATTTTCAAGCTGATTTTAAGTCAAAACTGTAACTAGGCCACTCACGAACATTCAATGTGGTCTTGGAAAGCAATTCCAGTGTATATTTGGCCTTGTGTTTCAGCTTATTGTCCTGCTGAAAGGTGAAGTCATCTCCCTGTGTCTGGTGGAAAGCAGACAACCAGTTTCCTTCAAAAATTTTGCATTTTTTTAGCTCCATTCCATTTCTTTTTCTTTTTTTATCCAGAAAAACTCCCCAGTCCTTAACGATTACAAGCATAACATAACCCAAACATAACACTTTAAATTCAGGATATTACATGAATTGCTTTGTCACATTTTTTGCAGTATTACTTTAGTGCTTTGTTGCAAACAGGATGCATGGAATATTTTAATTCTGTACAGGCTTCCTTCTTTTTACTTTGTCAATTAGGTTAGTATTGTGGAGTAACTACAGTGTTGTTGATCCATCCTCAGTTTTGTCCTATCACAGCCATTAAACTCTAACTGTTTTGAAGTCACCATTTGCCTCATCTTAAAATCCATGGGCTGTTTCCTTCCTTTCCAGCAACAGAGTTAGGAAGGATGCCTGTATCTTTTAAGTGACTGGGTGTATTGATACACCATCCAAAGTGTAATTAATAACTTCACCATGCTCAAAAGGATATTTAATGTCTGCTTCTTTTTTTTTTTACCCATCTACCAATCGTTGCCCTTCTTTGCGAGGCATTGGGAAACCTCCCTTGTCTGTGGTTCACTGCTCGACTGCGGGACCTTACAATTATCTGTATGTGTGGGGTACAGAGATGAGGTAGTTATTCAAAAATCATTTTTATGCACTATTATTGCACACAGAGTGAGTCCATGCAACTTATTATGTGACTTATTTAGCACGTTTTTACTTCTGAACTTATTTAGGCTTGCCATAGTAAAGCTTTTCATTTTCTATTAATTAGTAAATATATAAAAAATAAAACAAATATTTCACTTTGACATTATGGGGTATTGTGTTTAGGCCAGTGACAAAAAAAGATCTCAATGGAATCCATTTTAAATTCAGGCGATGACACAACAAAATGTGAAAAAAGTCAAGAGGTGTGAATACTTTGTTCTTGCCGAAAACTGAAAATACCCACAGCTTTTTATCAGGTTGTAAATTGACTAAATGGGCAATAAAACACAATTATTTTTTTCCAGTGGTGGTTTTATCAGTCAACTTAATTTATGTCTGAAAAGGGATGTCAACTGGATCTGTGAGATAAGGCACTAGCTAGCTGCTAAAGCTCTCCTGAGGCATGTCCCTGCTGTGTGTGATGCAAGACCAGCTCAGTGTTGCAGGCTGGTGTGGGAGGTGAAGTGTGGCTTTATGGATGAGATTAGGGGAGATTTATGACCGATGGGAAGTTTCATAGCACTTAATCTGACTATGCTGCTCAAATGATTGAGAATGTGAAATCTCCCTCTCTCTTTTCTTTCCCACGCATGCTACACCACACACAAACCCGTCACTCATTTTATCCTCCTTTGGCTCATATACATTTTTCCAGAGACTTTTGTTCATCCATCAACACAGAGGTTGTTGGCACAGTGTTGTCTGCACCTTTAAGCACCACACCTTTGAGGATTTGTCCCTCTGTTTACTTTTGCTGGTGTTTGACTGCTGTAAGACAGCAGAATCCTGGTTCAAAGTACACTACATGACCAAAAGTATGTGGACACCTGCTTGTTGAACATCTGATTCCAAAATCATGGGCATTAATATGGAGTTGGTCCACCCCTTTGGTTCTATAACAGCCTCCACTCTTCTGGGAAGGCTTTCCACTGGATGTTGGAACATTGCTGTGGGGACTTGCTTCTATTAAGCCATGAGCATTCGTGAGGTCGATTAGGCCTGACTCGCAGTCGGTGTTCCAATTCATCCCAAAGGTGTTCGATGCGGTTGAGGTCAGGGCTCTGTGCAGGCCAGTCAAGTTCTTCCAATGACAGTGGACCGGGAAGCTAGCATCCGTGTTGGAAAGCTGGCATCCTATGACGGTGTCACGTTGAAAGTCGCTGAGCTCTTCAGTAAGGCCATTCTACTGCCAGTGTTTGTGTATGGAGATTGCATGGCTGTGTGCCTGATTTTATTCACCTGTCAGCAATAGGTGTGGCTGAAATAGCCAATTCCACTCATTTTAAGTGGTGTCCACATACTTTTGTGTATATATAGTGTACGTAGAGGAGGGTGCAGCAGGACTGTAGATGGTTGATTTTTGTCAGACTGTGAGAGGGTTTAGAAGAAATATGGCATACAGAGAGAGAGAAGTGAGCAGGAGAAATTCAAGTTAGAGGCAATCGGAGGTTAGAGAGCGAGAGCGAGATGCTATCAGATGGAGCACAGCTGGCTTGTGTATAGTCCACCATTGCAGCTGCTAGCACAAAGTGATGACCTCCGTCTCATCCAGGAAGCAGTAGTCAATTAGATCTGACTCTGTATTATTTTCCTGTACCGTCACCTGTTTTCCCAACTCTGAGATAAAAGCATGAGCATCTATTTGATGCTGCATTTTGTTGTGGCTGTAGACTGGTGTAACCATTTCACTTTTGTGGGAACTCAACTCGTCACAGGTGGGAGGTCATTTGGACAGCGTGCAAAACTAAGATCCACCTTGGTGCAAACAAGAGCAGTCAATGTTTACAGTAATCACTTTAGTGCAATTTTCACAAGTATCTGGTACGTTTTAACAAATCTAAGCACAAATCGAAACAGATCAATGGCTCATGCTTCAAAACTATAAGCAGGTTTTCATTTGACAGGTCAACAAACAAACTGTCACTTGTTCACTGCACCAAATCACTCAACTTTAATTTGGTTAAATATTAAATCTAAGGATCTGCTTTTCAAATTGCAATATTCACTTCAATTTTGAGATTATTTTTCTTGTAATTTGTTAACGTAACAATTAACTCAATGGTTACTGAAATGGGAAGAGGTCTGTCCATGACAAGACATTCCTCTTTATCTCAGTCAACCAGATAGGCCCTAGTTTAATTACAGCTGGACTACTGTCCCGTTTGGTCTTGTGCGGCAAAGAAGGACATATAGGCAAATTGCAGTTGGTCCAAAACATTGCAGCACGTATTGCACTTAGATGTACACGGAGGGCGAATGTCAATGACATGCATGTCAATCTCTCCTGGCTCAAAGTTGAGGAGAGATTGACATGCATCACTATTTGGGTTTTGTGCAAAGGGTTGATGTGTTGAAGGTACCGAACTGTCTGTTCAAGCAGTTGGCACACAGAACGGACACTCATCGGTATCATACAAGAAATGCATGCAGAGGTCTCGTCACAGTCCCCAGGTCCAGAACAGAGGCTGAGAAACACATTAGTGTCCCCCAGGTAACTCAAGCTAGCAATAAAACCAGATAAAAAATAACAGATAAAAGAACACTTATAGACATTTTATGCAATTTTTGCATTTTATTATGTATGTTGAATGTGGTTGAGATAGGACTATGATGTGTGGTTGTCTTGCCTGACTATTTTAAGATAAATGCACTAGCTGTGGGTCGTAAATATTCTGTAAAATACAATAGCGTACCACCATCTTTCTGACCATGGATCAGACATGCAATGATTTCAATCCAGACCTACGGTACCAGTCAAAAGTTGGAACACACCTACTCATTCAAGGGTTTTTCTTTATTTTTACTCAACTAATCAAAATATATTTTAGATTCTTCAAAGTAGCAACCCTTTGCCTTGATGACAGCTTTGCTCACTCTTGGCATTATCTCAACCAGCTTCATGAGGTAGTCACCTGGAATGCATTTCAATTAACAGGTGCGCTTTGTTTACAGTTAATTTGTGGAATTTCTTTCCTTCTTAATGCATTTCAGCCAATCAGTTGTGTTGTGACAAGGTAAGGGGTATACAGAAGATAGTCCTATTTGGTAAAAGTCCATATTATGGCAAGAACAGCTCAAATAAGCAAAGAGAAACGACAGTCCATCATTACTTTAAGACATGAAGGTCCGTCATTATGGAAAATTGAAACTGACACTCATAAGGACCGCCACAGGAAAGTAATACCCAGAGTTACATCTGCTGCAGAGGATAAGTTCATTAGAGTTAACTCGACCTCAGATTGCAGTCCAAATAAATGCTTCACTGAGTACAAGTAACGCGGAGTGCCTGTTTCAGCCCTTAGCCGTGGTATATTGGCCATATACCACAGTTCCCTGAGGTACCTTACTGCTATTATAAACTGGTTACCAACGTAATTAGAGCAGTAAAAATCTGTTTTGTCATACCCATGGCATATGGTCTGATATACCACAGCTGTCAGCCAATCAGCATTCAGAGCTCGAACCCCGCAGTTTATAAAATATTTTCCACTCATTATCTGAATTTCATAGATACATTTTAAGCTGATGCATTTCAAGCAGAGGGGCCGGCGATACTGTATCAGTTGACAAGTCACATAAGAAAAGGTGGTCTTGTACTATGTGGCATGGGGCAGAAATGTTTTTACAGTAGCCAACTGCTTTACAATACCCTAAGTCTGATTTGTCCTATGTGTGTACTGTATAAGGATAATGAAAATGAGACGGACATATTTCTCAACATGCCCACAACCTGCCATTGGATATACAGTTGAAGTTGGAATTTTACATACACTTAGGTTGGAGTCATTACAACTTGTTTTTCAACCACTTCACACATTTCTGGTTAACAAACTATAATTTTGGCAAGTCGGTTAGGACATCTACTTTGTGCATTACATAAGTAATTTTTCCAGCAATTGTTTACAGACAACACTTAAAATTCACTTTATCCCAATTCCAGTGGGTCAGAAGTTTACATACACTAAGTTGACTGTGCCTTTAAACAGCTTGGAAAATTCCAGAAAATGATGTCATGGCTTTAGAAGCTTCTGATAGGCTAATCGACATTTGAGTCAATTGAAGGTGTACCTGTGGATGTATTCCAAGGCCTACCTTCAAACTCAGTGTCTCTTTGCTTGACATCATGGGAAAATCAAAAGAAATCATCCAAGACCTGAGAAAAAAAATTGTAGACCTGGTTCATCCTTGGGAGCAATTTCCAAACGCCTGAAGGTACCACGTTCATCTGTACAAACAATAGTACGCAAGTATAAACACCATGGGACCATGCAGCCATCATACCGCTCAGGAAGGAGACGCGTTCTGTCTCCTAGAGATGAACGTACTTTGGTGCGAAAAGTACAAATCAATCCCAGAACAACAGCAAAGGACCTTGTGAAGTTGCTGGAGGAAACGGGTACAAAAGTATCTATATCCACAGTAAAACGAGTCCTATATCGACATAACCTGAAAGGCCGCTCAGAAAGGAAGAAGCCACTGCTCCAAAACCGCCATAAAAAAGCCAGATTATGGTTTGCAACTGCACATGGGGACAAAGACTGTACTTTTTGGAGAAATGTCCTCTGGTCTGATGAAACAAAAAATAGAACTGTTTGGCCATAATGACCATCGTTATGTTTGGAGGAAAAAAGGGGAGACTTGCAAGCCGGAGAACACCATCCCAATCGTGAAGCACGGCGTTGGCAGCATCATGTTGTGGGGGTGCTTTGCTGCAGGAGGGACTGGTGCACTACACAAAATAGATGGCATCAAGTGGAAGGAAAATTATGTGGCTATATTGTAGCAACATCTCAAGAAATCAGTCAGAAAGTTGAAGCTTGGTTGCAAAATGAGTCTTCCAAATGGACAGTAACCCCAAGTATACTTCCAAAGTTGTCGCAAAATGGCTTAAGGACCACAAAGTCAAGGTATTGGAGTGGCCATCACAAAGCCCTGACCTCAATCCTATAGACAATTTGTGAGCAGAACTGAAAAAGCATGTGCGAGCAAGGAGGCCTTACAAACCTGACTCAGTTACACCAGCTCTGTTAGGAGGAATGGGCCAAAATTCACCCAACTTACTGTGGGAAGCTTGTGGAAGGCTACCTGAAACGTTTGACAATTTAAAGGCAATGCTACCAAATACTAATTGAGTGTATGTAAACTTCTGACCCACTGGGAATGTGATGAAAGAAATAAAAGCTGAAATTAATCATTCTCTCTACTATTATTCTGACATTTCACATTCTTAAAATAAAGTGGTGATCCTAACTGACCTAAGACAGGGATTTTTTACTAAGATTCAATGTCAGGAATTGTGAAAAACTGAGTTTAAATGTGTTTGGCTAAGGTGTATGTAAACTTCCGACTTCAACTGTATATATATTTGTTTTAATTGCATGTCAAGTTATATTTAAATACTGTATAGAAAATTATATTTACCATCCACTATTCTTTCTATTCAGCAATTAAAAAATAACAGTTTTGTAATGTGTATATTGTATGTTTTGCTATTTCATTAAATGCTAGTTAAAATGACTAAATGGTTAGCCTATCATTATCTGATGTATTGGTATCTAAACAAAATGTTCTCATGGTATTTCACGGAAAACTTTGATTTGCATGAATGACTCAAAGGTGAAAGATGTGAAACCCCAATTCACAATCAAAGGTTCTCAACCTAAGATTGGGGGCATTACAAATGTTATCAGTTTAAGAGTTTTGTACTTAGAGTTTTGAAAATATACTACTTACATTTGAAAAATGTGCCAAAGTTATAACTGCAAGAAAGCAGAGTTCAAATTGTAACTACTGTATGTAACAACCAAATCACAATGAATTATTACAACCGATTGGTTTCTATTACAAATATTGATTAAGCAGCTGGAGAACAGTTGTTCAACATTGTTGTGTAAATACTGCTGACGTTCATATACGTTGTTGGGGTAGTCCGTAGTAAAGAAAAGCTGTACGACAGGATTTACAGGTGTAGGTGTAGAACAATAGGCCACATGTATGAGGTGTTGGTTCACCCTCCTTATGCCAGGACATGATCTAATGAAGTCTGCCACTTATGTTTTTTCATCAGAAATGATTGCTTATAAGAGACGGTGTGAAAAATTACTGTCCTCAGAGTTTTTATTCATATATTTTAGATGTGTATGAAAAATATATATACAATATTGTTTATCTGGAATAAAATGTTTGCATCCTGTATATTTCACTGTGATATGTGGTTGTTTCACCTTGTGATCTTAAGATGAAGACACTAACTGTAAGTTGCTCTGGATAAGAGCATCTGCAAAGTGACTAAAATGTCAAATGTAAATGTAACATTTTTACAATGATGTCGCAAATGTATAATTTGTACATTTCTTTATTAAAAATATAGTTATTTGTTACATTTGACTGTGTTAAACCGAGCAGTACTACTTTAGTCTCATAATAGCACCGGAGTGTTTGAGTGTTTGAGTGTTTGTTTGCAATATTTGTAACTTATTTTGTACATAATGTTTCTGCAACCGTCTCTTATGACCGAGAAGAGCTACTAGATATCAGAACAGTGATTACAAACCTCGTACTGGAAGATGTTTCTTTAAAAAGTTGGGCACAAAGGATTTACTTCAGACACCCGACAAGGCCCAAATCCACGTGATTCGCCTGAGAAAGCGATGGAAATATCGGGGACGTAGGTCGGGGTGCCTTGTAAGGATCTGACTGCGAGTTGGTAATCTGCCTCTACCATCAGTGCTATTAACCAACGTACAATCATTGGATAACAAAATTGGCGAACTACGATCACGAACATCCTACCAACGGGACATAAGGCATTACAGTTAATGTTTCCCCGAGTCGTGGCTGAACGACGACATGAATAACATACAACAGCCGCCTCCGGTAAGACAAGGGGTGGCGGTCTGTGGATATTTGTAAACAACCGCTGGTGCACGAAATCTAATAAGGAAGTATCAAGGTTTTACTCGCCTGAAGTAGAGTGTCTCATGATAAGCTGTAGACCACACTATTTACCAAGAGTTTACTATATATATTCTTCGTAGTTGTCTATTTCCACCACAAACCGATGCTGGCACTAAGTTCACACTCAATGAGCTGTATACGGCCATAAGCAAACAGGAAAACGCTCATCCAGAGGCTGCGCTCCTAGTGATGCTCTTTGAGGACCGTGTGGTGCCAGGAAACAACCTCTTCCCTTAACGTGAACAAGACAAAGGAGATGATTGTGGACTACAGGAAAGGAGGACTGAGCACGCCCCCTTATTCTCATCGACGGGGCTGTTGTGAAGCAGGTTGAGAATTTCAAGTTCCTTGGTGCCCACATGACCAACAAACTACCATGGTCCAAACACATCAAGACACTCCTGAAGAGGGCACGACAAAGCCTCTTCGCCCTCAGAAGACTGAAAAGATTTGGCATGGGTCCTCAGATCCTCAAAGGTTCTACCGCTGCACCATTGAGAGCATGGTCTGATCACTGCCTGGTATGGCAACTGCTCGGCCTCCAACCGCAAGGCACTACAGAGGGTAGTGCGTACTGCCCAGTACATCACTGGGGCCAAGCTTCCTGCCATCCAGGACCTCTATACGAGGTGGTGTCAGAGGAAGGCCCTAAAAATTGTCAGACTCCAGCCACCCTAGTCATAGACTGTTCTCTCTGTTATCGCACGGCAAGTGGTACTGGAGCACCAAGGCTAGGTCCAAAAGGCTTCTTAACAGCTTATACCCCCAAGGCATATGACTCCTGAACAGCTAATCAAATGGCTACCCAGACTATTTGCATTGTCCCCACCCCCTTTTACGCTGCTGCTACTCTGGTTATTATCTATGCATAGTCACTTTAACTCTACCTACATGTATATATTACCTTGACTAACCTGTGCCCCTGCACATTGACTCTGTACCGGTACCCCCTGTATATAGCCTCGCTACTGTTATTTTACTGTTGCTCTAAAGTAAAAAAAGAAAACTTTTATGAATCAATTTTTTACTTAACACTTATTTATTAAAACTGCATTGGTGGTTAAGGGTTTGTAAGTAAGCATGTGACATACAATTTGAATGGATTTATTTATCTGAGAGTGGTGGATATGTAGCATTTTGCAACAAAAAAAACATTGATTATTTGTCTCTTTTGAAAATTTTATATTTTAAACAAATACATGTCTGTCATTGAACAACCCCATGCCATGATTTGATAGTGGGAAAAATGAACTGATCTCCTTCATAATTTCTCTATAGAACAAAAGCACATTTACCAACATTTCTGAAAATGCATATATAGTGTTTTCTTTAATTTTTTTTTACTCATGTGCTATTGGATTGTTGAGTTGCTTCCCCCCTCCCTCACAGAAAAAAACGTAGTCATTTCTGGGTTTCATATCAGCTTTGAAATGTTTCCCTAAATCATTGACAAAACTGTGGGAGGTTTTGTGGATTTCCTTATGTTACGGGCAGGATTAAAACCCAGGTCTCCCACAGGAGACACTGATGTTTTGACCTCTAGACCATGGGGAAATTCATTATTGTCAATGGGTGACACAGATTTTGAAGACGCAAGAAGGATTACTGTAGTTCATCACAGAAATATGAGCCTGTCTAATGTCAGTTAAACTTACACCCTTTGTAAAAGGACATGGGAATTCCAACAGTTAAACAGAGTCATAAGGATTCACAATGGCATGTCCTATTGGAAAATTGGCTTAAATTAAATTCCCCAGCTACAAATACTATGTCATTGGAGTTCAATATCAGGTTTTAAGTTTCTCTGCATTTACTAAACAAGCATACCATTAAAACATGGATGGACCTGATCCATTTATCCTACGTCGTAAAACCAGCAGGGTATAGCAAAGTATTGCCCTTTTTGTTTTCATCTCTTACATTGTACATTTCAGATTTAATTAATGGCTGTTTAGGCAGTGTTTTTATTAAATCTCTGTTTATTAAATCTCTGATCATTCTAGAAGTCTCGGGTTCATGTGGAGAATACATGTTCCGCCCCTAGAACTCTCAGAGCAAGGGAATGCGTACAGTGGGGACTGCACGATTCTAAGGAAATAATTGGAACCATGCATCCAGGAACTCATGGCGGAATTTGTTGGTTTGGGTTTTATGGACCACTGACCCATAGATGGTATTTACTAGTACGCTTCAGCTAAAAGCCCTCTCACCCCCTTGCACATCCCATTACTGGCCTTGCCAAAACTACTTATGTGCCCCCTGCCCCTAAAAGGAGCCAAGGGAGCACCATTATGTTCCCCTGAAATTCAGCTGAATTATTACATACTCAATTTAACATTGCTCAATACATAACAATAAACAACCAAGCATAGTTGCTCTAACATCGGACTGTTGGTTTTTAACTACATCCCTTCAGGGATGTGTGTAGCTGCCGCTGTATTGTATTTAAAGGGGAGGTTTAGTGAAACCATCAGGTTTAGTGAAAAAATCAGTAATAAAGAGGTCGAGAGGGTAATGGGTGGACATTGCACAGGACAGTTCCCTGAAGTGGGCATTGAGAGTTCTCAACAATTATTTTCATATCCATTACACTGTGCATACACCGGTTGAATCAACGTTGTTTGCATGTCATTTCAATTAAATGTACATTGAACCAATGTGGAACAGACGTTGAACTGACGTCTGTGCCAAGTGGGATGTCATCTACGTCACAGATGTATGTTAATCAGGAATTGTGTGTTTGGATCATACTTTATGTCCCTGATCAATCACCTCAGGTGTCTGTTGAGTGCCCTCAAAGCTCATCATTAAGCTATGGACCCTGGCACTAAACACTTCCCTCTGCAACTGGATCCTGGACTTCCAGACGGTCCTCCCCATGTGGTAAGGGTAGGTAACAACACATCTGCCACGCTGGGGTTGAGTTATTCGAACTCAATCAGCATGACAGAGTTATCTCCAGCCTTGTCCTCGTCAACACTCACACCTGTGTTAAAGAGGGAATCTCTGACATGATGTCAGCTGGTCCTTTTGTGGCAGGGCTGAAATGCAGTGGAAATGTTTTTTGGGGATTCAGTTCATTTGCATGGTAAAGAGGGACTTTGCAATTAATTTCAATTCATCTCACTCTTCATAACATTCTAGAGTATATGCAAATTGCCACCATACAAACTGAGGCAGCATACTTTGTTGAAATTAATATTTGTGTCATTCTCAACTTTTGGCCACGACTGTACAAGTACACCCCCCTGGACTGGACGCTTTCATTGCAATGGGCTAAATCATGGTCAGACAGAGTGTTTCTTGATACTCTTAAACAAATCTACTTTGAATGATATTCACTGACTACAGCTCAGTGTTCAACACCATAGTGCCCATGAAGCTCATCACTAAGCTAAGAACCCTGGGACTAAACACCTCCCTCTGCAACTTGATCCTGGACTTCCTGACGTGCCCCCCCCCCAGGTGGTAAGGGTAGGCAACAACACGTCTGCCACGCTGATCCTCAACACTGGGGGCCCTCGGGTGTGTTCTTAGTTCCCTCCTGTACTCCCTGTTCACCTATGACTGCGTGGTCAAACACGACTCCAACACCATTAAGTTTCCTGACGACACAACAGTGGTAGGCCTGATCACTGACAATGATGAGACAGCCTATAGGGAGGAGGTCAGAGACCTGGCAGTGTGGTGCCAGGACAACAACCTCTCCCTCAATGTGAGCAAGATAAAGGAGCTGATTGTGGACTACAGGAAAAGGCAGGCCGAACAGGTCCCCATTCACATCGACGGGGCTGTCGTGGAGCGGGTTGAGAGTTTCAAGTTCCTTGGTGTCCACATCACCAACGAACTATCATGGTCCAAACACACCAAGCCATTCGTTAAGAGGGCACAACAACATATATCCACCCTCAGGAGACTGAAAAGGCTTGTGTCCCTAGATCCCCAAACGTATACAGCTACACCATCGAGCATCCTGGCTGCTTGCATAACTGCCTGGTATGGCAACTGCTCGGCATCTGGGTAGTGCGTACACACCAGCAAGGCTGGTGACATCACTTTGGCAAGGCTTCCTGCCATCCAGGACCTATATACTAGGCGGTGTCAGAGGAAAGCCCCCCAAAAATGTCAGACTCCAGTCACCTGAGTCATAGACTGTTTTCTCTGCCACCCCACGGCAAGCGATACCGGAGCGCCAAGTCTAGGACCGAAAGGCTCCTTAATAGCATCTACGCCCAAGCCATAAGACTGCAGAACAATTAATCAAATGGCCACCGGACTACCCTGTAACTAACCTGTACCCTTTGATGGAGTCAGTACCGGTACCCCCTGTATATAGCCTCGTATTGTTATTTTGTTACTTTTTATAATTTTTTATTTCGTTTATTTGATAAATATTTTTAAACTCTTTCTTGAACTGCACTCTTGGTTAAGGACTTGTAAGTAAGCATTTCGAGGTCTACACTTGTTTTCGGCGCATGTGACAAAGTTTTATTTGATTTTAACACGCCCCTGTATTACCTCTGTAGTAGTGTCTTACAGTGATGTGCAGGGAGAAGTTTGGTGTGTTCTGGAAGCCATTAGTCATGGAGAACCTTAACGAGAGTCTCCATGTCAGGGCTTGTGAAGTGGGTACAGTGACAGATTGTGCGGTCTCACATACTACCTGCCAACAGTTTTAATTGTAAAAGACATGTAAACTCAGCAAAAAAAGGAAAGTTCTCTCACTGTCAACTGTTTATTTACAGCAAACTTAACATGTGTAAATATTTGTATGAACATAAGATTCAACAATTGAGACATAAACTGAACAAGTTCCACAGACACAGAAATGGTAAGTAAGTCAGTATCTGGTGTGGCCACCAGCTGCATTAAGTACTGCATTGCATCTCCTCCTCATGGACTGCACCAGATTTGCCAGTTCTTGCTGTGAAATGTTACCCCACTCTTCCACCAAGGCACCTGCAAGTTCCCAGACATTTCTGTGGGGAATGGCCCTAGCCCTCACCCTCCAACCCAACAGGTCCCAGATGTGCTCAATGGGATTTAGATCCGGGCTCTTCGCCGGCCATGGCAGAACACTGACCTTCCTGTCTTGCAGGAAATCATGCACAGAACGAGCAGTATGGCTGGTGCCATTGTCATGCTGGAGGGTCATGTCAGGATGAGCCTGCGGGATGGGTACCACATGAGGGAGGAGGATGTCTTCCCTGTTATGCACAGCGTTGAGATTTCCTGCAATGACAACAAGCTCAGTCCGATGCTGTGACACACTGCCACAGACCATGACGGACCCTCCACCTCCAAATTGATTCTGCTCCAGAGTACAGGCCTCGTGTAACGCTCATTCCTTCAATGATAAATGCGAATCCGACCATCACCAATGGTGAGACAAAACCGTGACTCGTCAGTGAAGAGCACTTTTTGCCAGTCCTGTCTGTTCCAGCGACGGTGAGTTTGTGCCAATAGGCAACGTTGTTGCTGGTGATGTCTGGTGAGGACCTTCCTTACAACATGTCGATAAACCCTCAGTCCAGCCTCTCTCAGCCTATTGCGGACAGTCTGAGCACTGATGGAGGGATTGTGCGTTCCTGGTGTAACTCGGGCAGTTGTTGCCATCCTGTACCTGTCCCACAGGTGTGATGTTCGGATGTACCGATCCTGTGCAGGGGTTGTTACACGTGGTCTGCCACTGCGAGGACAATCAGCTGTCTGTCCTGTCTCACTGTAGCTCTGTCTTAGGCGTCTCACAGTACTGACATTGTAATTTATTGCCCTGGCCACATCTGCAGTACTCAGGCATGCTGCAAGGAGACATAAGGCACATTCACGCAGATGAGCAGGGACCCTGGGCATCTTTCTTTTGGTGTTTTTCAGAGTCAGTAGAAAGGCCTTTTTAACGTCCTAAGTTTTCATAACTATGACCTTAATTGCCTAACGTCTGTAAGCTGTTAGTGTCTTAACGACCGTTTCACAGGTGCATGTTCATTAATTGTTTATGGTTCATTGAACAAGCATGGGAAACAGTGTTTAAACCCTTTACAATGAAGATCTGTGAAGTAATTTGGATTTTTTTTAAAAATGTTTTTTTAATAATCCATTATTTTACCAGGTAAGTTGACTGAGAACACATTCTCATTTGCAGCAACAACCTGGGGAATAGTTACAGAGGAGAGGAGGGGGCTTAATGAGCCAATTGTAAACTGGGGATTATTAGGTGACCGTGATGATTTGAGGGCCAGATTGGGAATTTAGCCAGGACACCAGGGTTAACACCCCTACGATAAATGCCATGGGATCTTTAATGACCTTAGAGAGTCAGGACACCAGTTTAACCTCCCACCCGAAAGACAGCATCATACACAGGACAGTGTCCCCAATCACTGCCCTAGGGTATTTTTTTATTTTATTTTTAGACCAGAGGAAAGAGTGCCTCCTACTGGCCCTCCAACACTTCCAGCAGCATCTGGTCTCCCATTCAGGAACTGACCAGGACCAACCCTGCTTAGCTCCAGAAGCAAGCCAGCAGTGGTATTCAGGGTGGTAATGCTGCTGGCAAATTATCTTTGAAAGACAGAGGCTGGACTGAGGGCTTGTAGGCCTGTTGTAAGGCAGGTCCTCACTAACAACAGAAGCCTGCTGAGCACATGTAAAGACGTTTCTTTTTTTGTTGAGTTTACCAGCTAGGTAATCACAGTTGTACATCAGAGTGACAGTCAACAAACCCTGTTGTTCTGATTTCTATCTATAGATTCTAGGCTACAGAGGAAGTCACTCTGGAGGAGGTCTGGTGTTCCTCTGTAACCCTTCAAATATTCTCCCCTTTCTGCTATTTCCTGCCAGGTTTCTTCTGGTCTAATTTGGGCACAAAACTGGAGAAAGCATTTTTAATCACAAAACAAACATGTGTTTTTATTGGGAAAGCTTCCTCCTTGTGTTAAAATATTTTCTCCTGTTTTTCCTCTGTTGGGGTGTCTTGGTCAATCCAGGTCTGTTCTTGTCCCTTCCGGTCAGTGTCTGTATGTCCCAGTCCCACCCTGTATAGCTGGAGAAGATGGGCTATGATCTCTGCCCCATTTCCCACATCCTTTATGACTCTTTGCCACACTTCCCTCCTTCCTTCTGGATGTGATTTGGGCCTCAGCTTTCTCCCATTATCGTCCCGTGAGTAAAAGAGTCTTGGCCGACATGGCACTGGCTATCCCGTCACTCTGTATCCAAACCAATCCGGTATGTGTGGTCAGAGCTCAATGGGGAATTAAAACCATAAAATTACTGTGAAATCATCCATAATTTTTTCACATTAATGCTAAGTGAATAATAGCAGTATAATTATTACCATGCATTTTGATGACGATGATTGAATATGATCGCTTAGTTCTTCACTCATGAATGTTGTATTTTAAATTATAACCTTATGATATTGAAGTCGGCGATGACCATCTCCTCGTCCCAATGCTTGTGGTTTTGTAAAATATTCATCATTATGAATATTTGTCCACTATACCATGGCCGTCATATAATTAGGAATGAGTAATTTAATAGGATCTCTAAGATAGCCACGCTCAGTGATACCCATAGGGACACTGGCTGGATACATAATATACTCAACCTTTTTAGCATTTTTATTCATGATTTCGAAACACCAGATTATTTTACAGGAAATCAATCAACAGCAGTTCTTGGGGAGATGAAAGTTGCTCTGGTCATTAGATCTGAAAACCCCCTGAGAAGATCCAATGGTAAAGACCTACCCAGCCTATTGCTGAAACCTTCTACTTTTGTATGTGCCAAGGACGCAGCTACTCTTCCCTGGGCCCAAACACACCAAAGCACCCACATTACATATAAAGAAATAGACAAAACAGTGAACTATGTATGTACTGAATGAGCTAAAGATAAAACGGAATAGCATATAACATCCCTACACCACCACATATCCACAACACAAAATGTTCATTACCACCATACAACAATATCACAATGTGCGTGTCTGCACCTTTTGTGTGTGTCTCTTAACAGTTATTCCATAAGGTGTATTTTTACCTGCTTTTTAAATGCCTGATTCTAATGCTTGCATCAGTTACCTGATGTGGAATAGAGTTCCATGTAGTCATGGCTCTATTTAGTACTGTGCGCCTTCCATAGTCTGTTCTGGACTTGGACTGTGAAGAGACCTCTGGTGACATGTCTTTTGGGGTATGCATGGGTGTCCGGTACATTCAGCTTGTCAGCACCTCTTACAAAAACAAGTAGTGATGAAGTCAATCTCTCTTCCACTTCGAGCCATGAGAGATTGACATGCATGTCATTAATGTTAGCTCTCCGTGTACTTTTAAGGGCCAGCCGTTCTGCCCTGTTCTGAGCCAACTGCAATTTTCCAAGTCCCTCTTTGTGGCACCTGACCACACAACTGAACAGTAGTCCAGGTGCGACAAAACTAGGGCCTGTAGGACCTGCCTTGTTGATAGTGTTAAGAAGGTAGAGCAGCGCTTTATTATGGACAGACTTCTCCCCATCTTAGCTGCTGTTGTATCAATATGTTTTGACTATGACAGTTTACAATCCAGGGTTACTCCAAGCAG
This sequence comes from Oncorhynchus mykiss, assembly GCF_013265735.2. Classification (NCBI taxonomy): domain Eukaryota; kingdom Metazoa; phylum Chordata; class Actinopteri; order Salmoniformes; family Salmonidae; genus Oncorhynchus; species Oncorhynchus mykiss. Next base: position 6,624,166 of record NC_048591.1, on the reverse strand, counting down.
TTTAGTCACCTCCAACTTACTAAATTCTCACATTATTCATTACGAGACGTAGTTGAGGTGTAGGATTTAGTGAATCATTACTAACTTATTCCTTGCTACCCATTCCGAAACTATCTGCAGCTCATTGTTAACTGTTGCAATCATTTCATTTCAGACACACTGACCTTAGTAAAGATTGAAAAAAGCAAGGGGCCTAAAGAGCTATCCTGGGGAATTCCTGATTCTACCTGGATTATGTTTGAGAGGCTTTCATTAAAGAACACCCTCTGTGTTCTGTTAGACAAGTAACTCTTTATCCACATTATAGCAGGGGGTGTAAAGCCATAACACATACATAACACATACGTTTTGCCAGCAGCCAACTATCGATAATGTCAAAAGCTGCACTGGAGTCCAAGACAGTCCCCACAATAATTGTATCATCAATTACTCAAAGCCAATCCATTTCTCTCAGCCAGTCATCAGTCATTTGTGTAAGTGCTGTGCTTGTTTAGTGTCCTTCCCTATATGTGTGCTGAAAGTCAGTTGTCAATTTGTTTACTGTGAAATAACATTATCTGGTTAAACACAATTTTTCCAGAAGTTTACTAAGGGTTGGTAACAGGCTGTTTGGTTGGCTATTTGAGCCAGTAAAGGGGGTTTACCAGTCTTGGGTTGTGGAATGACTTTAGCTTCCCTCCAGGCTATAAGGCACACACTTTCTAGTAGGCTTAAATTGAAGATGTGGCAATACCGACCGCTATTATTCTCAGTAATTTTCCATCCAGATTGTCAGACCCTGGTGGCTGGTCATTGTTGATAGACAACAATCATTTTTTCACCTTTTCCACACTGACTTTACGTAATTCAAAAGTACAATTCTTGTCTTTTCATAATTTGGTCAGATATACTTGGATGTGTAGTGTCAGCGTTTGTTTCTGGCATGTCATCCCTACTGACATTGCAACATGGCCTATATGTTGTTATTGTAAAACACCCAGTCTTCCTCTTTGGCAACCGGAAAGTGGTTCCACTTCCTCTTTTAATGTGGTTTCTATCAGCAGGTAATGTGCTGGCTGGTACATAGCAGATTCAGCACTTTTCAATCTATTTGTTTATCTGTTTATGGGTCAGACAGTGTATGTACTGTATATAGAGCCACATGCTTCTTCACGGCAAGTCTTTAAAAAAAATTTTTTTACAACCCCTGTCCTCAGTTGCCCTTAGTGGTAACAAAAGAGGACTTGGAACCTGAACAGGAGCTTTCTGGCTTTCTGAAAGGGAGAGTGCAAGACGACCGAGGTGAGAGAAAGTGGGAGTGGAAGGAGAGGAGAAGAGAAAGAGGGCTGAGCTTGTGAGAGGAGATCATCATAATGGCAACAATGGAAAACAGGAGAACATAAGAGGATGGAGAGACTTGTAAGGAGGGGAGCGATGGAGAATGAAACAGAGAGGGGGAGAAGAACGAGCGAGGGAACTGAACGAAGAGAAACGCAATTAAAAGGGGTTGTTCTGAGTGGGTGGAAAGATGTCAAAGCCAAGCTGCCACACCACTCACTATATCACATCTGTGTCCGTGTGTGTGTGTGAGTGCAGATGTGTGCATACATGTTCCCAGGGCTCGAAAAACAAGACTTAAGTAGATGTTTTCAAAAACAATGTGATGGGAGAAAACATGGGTCTATAAAGTCAGAGAAGTGTCAAATTTACTGGACAACATATGTTCTTTGTTACTTCGATAGGCATCTGTTAGAAAGACTGCTTAACTATGATTACCATACAAGGATAATTATCAGATATTTAGCAACAATATGCAGATAGTTGCCAAGAAAGCACAGGATGACAATGTAGCTTCATTGCTGTTTCTTAAGTGGGTGAGTCATAATCATCTGTGATGAGCTGAAGGAGAATGCTCTCAATCTCCCTCTCTCCCTCTTTCTGAAGTTGTCCTCTGACAGAGGAGATAACCACCTTGTATTAGTTCTGGTCTGCGATGCCCAGTATCTGCATTGTTGCCAGGCTAAGTAGAGTTGTGATCAGACCACAGGCACTGATGGGATGTTTGTACTGGCGCCTGCCTGATCAATATTGTGCTTACTTTATAACTGTGCCCCTCAGAGCATAATACTCTTTCCAGTAAAGGTGCATTAGAGGCTGTATACAACAGGTCGTCTATGTATATTGTAGTTGGATACTTAGATACATCTTTAGTTCGTTGCTGGTGCATACACAGCAGATCCAGTCCCCACCTGGGTATTAAGCCTTCCGGGTAATAACTCTCCCTATTGTTACCAGTCAATAAACAGAAGCCTGCTGAGCACAAGTCTTAATGGATGCATTGAACTCTATTTATAGCCTTTGGCCTTTCTAACAGACAGACACAGACAGACAGACAGACAGGCAGGCAGACAGACAGATTCCACAGACAGACAGACAGACAGACAGACAGACAGATTCCCCAGACAGACAGACAGACTCCCCAGACAGAAAGATAGATTCCCTAGACAGACAGATTCCCCAGAAAGACAGACAGATTCCACAAACAGACAGACAGACTCCCAAGACAGACAAATAGATTCCCTAGACAGACAGATTCCCCAGACAGACAGATAGATTCCCCAGACAGACAGACAGACTCCCAAGACAGACAGACAGATTCCCCAGACAGACAGACAGACTCCCCAGGCAGAAAGATAGATTCCCCAGACAGGCTGATAGATTCCCCAGATAGACAGATTCCCCAGACAGACAGATAGATTCCCCAGACAGACAGACAGACAGGCTCCCCAGACAGACAGACTCCCCAGACAGACAGACTCCCCAGACAGACAGACTCCCCAGACAGACAGACAGACAGACAGACAGACAGACAGACAGACAGACAGACAGACACTCCCCATACAGACAGATAGATTCCCCAGACAGACAGACTCCCCAGACAGACAGACAGATTTCCCAGACATACAGACTCCCCAGACAGACACAGACAGACAGACAGACAGACTCCCTAGACAGACAGATAGATTCCCCAGACAGACAGACAGACTCCTCAGACAGACAGACAGACTCCCCAGACAGACTGACAGACAGACACACCTGGGTATTAAGCCTTCTGGGTAATAACTATCCCTATTGTTACCAGTCAATAAACAGAAGCCTGCTGAGCACAAGTCTTAATGGATGCATTGAACTCTCTCTATAGCCTTTGGCCTTTCTAACAGACAGACAGGCAGGCAGACAGGCAGGCAGGCAGACAGACAGACAGACAGACAGACAGACAGACAGACAGACAGACATACAGACAGGCAGGCAGGCAGGCAGGCAGGCAGGCAGGCAGGCAGGCAGGCAGACAGACATATAGATTCCCCAGACAGACAGATATATTCCACAGACAGACAGACAGACAGACAGACTCCCCAGACAGACAGACAGATTCCCCAGACAGACTAACGGACAGACTCCCCAGACAGACGGACAGACTCCCCAGACAGACAGACAGATTTCCCAGACAGACAGACAGACAGACACACCTGGGTATTAAGCCTTCTGGGTAATAACTATCCCTATTGTTACCAGTCAATAAACAGAAGCCTGCTGAGCACAAGTCTTAATGGATGCATTGAACTCTCTCTATAGCCTTTGGCCTTTCTAACAGACAGACAGGCAGGCAGACAGGCAGACAGACAGACAGACAGGCAGGCAGGCAGGCAGACAGACATATAGATTCCCCAGACAGACAGATATATTCCACGGACAGACAGACAGACAGACTCCCCAGACAGACAGATAGATTCCCCAGACAGACAGACGGACAGACTCCCCAGACAGACGGACAGACTCCCCAGACAGACGGACAGACTCCCCAGACAGACGGACAGACTCCCCAGACAGACGGACAGACTCCCCAGACAGACTCCCCAGACAGATTCCCCAGACAGACAGACAGACAGGCTCCCCAAACAGACTGACAGGCTCCCCAAACAGACTGACAGACTCCCCAGACAGACAGACTCCCCAGACAGACAGACTCCCCAGACAGACAGACAGACAGACAGACTCCCCACACAGACAGATGGATTCCCCAGACAGACAGACACAGACAGATAGATAGATTCCCCAGACAGACAGATTCCCCAGACAGACAGACAGATTTCCCAGACAGACAGACTCCCCAGACAGACAGACAGACAGACAGACACACCTGGGTATTAAGCCTTCTGGGTAATAACTATCTCTATTGTTACCAGTCAATAAACAGAAGCCTGCTGAGCACAAGTCTTAATGGATGCATTGAACTCTCTCTATAGCCTTTGGCCTTTCTAACAGACAGGCAGACAGGCAGGCAGACAGACAGGCAGGCAGACAGACATATAGATTCCCCAGACAGACAGATATATTCCACAGACAGACAGACAGACTCCCCAGACAGACAGACCCCCCAGACAGACTCCCCAGACAGATTCCCAAGACAGACAGACAGACAGGCTCCCCAAACAGACAGACAGACTCCCCAGACAGACAGACTCCCCAGACAGACAGACTCCCCAGACAGACAGACAGACAGACAGACTCCCCACACAGACAGATAGATTCCCCAGACAGACAGACAGACAGACAGATAGATAGATTCCCCAGACAGACAGATTCCCCAGACAGACAGACAGACTCCCCAGACAGACAGACAGATTTCCCAGACAGACAGACTCCCCAGACAGACAGACAGACAGACAGACTCCCTAGACAGACAGACTGACAGACAGACACACCTGGGTATTAAGCCTTCTGGGTAATAACTATCCCTATTGTTACCAGTCAATAAACAGAAGCCTGCTGAGCACAAGTCTTAATGGATGCATTGAACTCTCTCTATAGCCTTTGGCCTTTCTAACAGACAGACAGCCAGACAGGCAGGCAGGCAGACAGACAGACAGGCAGGCAGGCAGGCAGACAGACATATAGATTCCCCAGACAGACAGATGTATTCCACAGACAGACAGACGGACAGACTCCCCAGACAGACAGATAGATTCCCCAGACAGACAGACGGACAGACTCCCCAGACAGACGGACAGACTCCCCAGACAGACAGACAGACTCCCCAGACAGACAGACTCCCCAGACAGACTCCCCAGACAGATTCCCCAGACAGACAGACAGGCTCCCCAAACAGACTGACAGACTCCCCAGACAGACAGACTCCCCAGACAGACAGACTCCCCAGACAGACAGACTCCCCAGACAGACAGACAGACAGACAGACAGACTCCCCACACAGACATATATATTCCCCAGACAGACAGACAGACAGATAGATTCCCCAGACAGACAGATTCCCCAGACAGACAGACTCCCCAGACAGACAGACAGACTCCCTAGACAGACAGATAGATTACCCAGACAGACAGACAGACTCCCCAGACAGACAGACAGACTCCCCAGACAGACGGACTGACAGACAGACACACCTGGGTATTAAGCCTTCTGGGTAATAACTATCCCTATTGTTACCAGTCAATAAACAGAAGCTTGCTGAGCACAAGTCTTAATGGATGCATTGAACTCTCTCTATAGCCTTTGGCCTTTCTAACAGACAGACAGGCAGGCAGACAGGCAGGCAGACAGACAGACAGACAGACAGACAGACAGACAGACAGACAGACAGACAGACAGACAGACAGGCAGGCAGGCAGGCAGGCAGGCAGGCAGGCAGGCAGGCAGGCAGGCAGACAGACATATAGATTCCCCAGACAGACAGATATATTCCACAGACAGACAGACCGACAGACTCCCCAGACAGACAGACAGACTCCCCAGACAGACAGACTCCCCAGACAGACAGACTCCCCAGACAGACTCCCCAGACAGACTCCCCAGACAGACTCCCCAGACAGATTCCCCAGACAGACAGACAGACAGGCTCCCCAAACAGACTGACAGACTCCCTAGACAGACAGACTCCCCAGACAGACAGACTCCCCAGACAGACAGACAGACAGACAGACTCCCCACACAGACAGATAGATTCCCCAGACAGACAGACAGACAGACAGATAGATAGATAGATAGATTCCCCAGACAGACAGATTCCCCAGACAGACAGACAGACTCCCCAGACAGACAGACAGACTCCCCAGACAGACAGACAGATTTCCCAGACAGACAGACTCCCCAGACAGACAGACAGATAGATTCCCCAGACAGACAGACAGACTCCCCAGACAGACAGACTGACAGACAGACACACCTGGGTATTAAGCCTTCTGGGTAATAACTATCCCTATTGTTACCAGTCAATAAACAGAAGCCTGCTGAGCACAAGTCTTAATGGATGCATTGAACTCTCTCTATAGCCTTTGGCCTTTCTAACAGACAGACAGACAGGCAGGCAGGCAGACAGACATATAGATTCCCCAGACAGACTCCCCAGACAGACGGACAGACTCCCCAGACAGACAGACAGACAGACAGACTCCCCAGACAGACAATAGATTCCCCAGACAGACAGACTCCCCAGACCTACAGACAGACTCCCCAGACAGACAGATATATTCCTCAGACAGACATATAGATTCCTCAGACAGACAGACAGACTCCCCAGACAGATAGATTCCCCAGACAGACAGACAGACAGATTTCCCAGACAGACAGACAGACTCCCCAGACAGACAGATAGATTCCCCAGACAGACAGACAGATTTCCCAGACAGACAGACAGATTCCCCAGACAGACAGATAGATTCCCCAGACAGACAGACAGATTCCCCAGACAGACAGATAGATTCCCCAGACAGACTCACCAGACAGACAGATTCCCCAGACAGACAGATAGATTCCCCAGACAGACAGATAGATTCCCCAGACATACAGACTCCCCAGACAGACAGATAGATTCCCCAGACAGACAGACTCCCAAGACAGACAGATAGATTCCCCAGACAGACAGACTCCCCAGACAGACAGATAGATTCCCCAGACAGACAGACTGACAGACAGACAGACCTGGGTATTAAGCCTTCTGGGTAATAACTATCCCTATTGTTACCAGTCAATAAACAGAAGCCTGCTGAGCACAAGTCTTAATGGATGCATTGAACTCTCTCTATAGCCTTTGGCCTTTCTAACAGACAGACACAGACAGACAGACAGACAGACAGACAGACAGACAGACAGACAGACAGACAGACAGACAGGCAGGCAGGCAGGCAGGCAGGCAGATAGATTCCCCAGACAGACAGATAGATTCCCCAGACAGACAGACAGACTCGACAGACAGACAGACAGACAGACAGATAGATTCCCCAGACAGACAGACAGACAGACAGATTCCCCAGACAGACAGACAGACAGACAGATAGATAGATTCCCCAGACAGACAGACAGACTCCCCAGATAGACAGATAGATTCCCCAGACAGACAGATAGATCCCCCAGACAGACAGACAGACTCCCCAGATAGACAGACAGACAGATAAGATTCCCCAGACAGACAGACAGACTCCCCAGACAGACAGATAGATTCCCCAGACAGACAGATTCCCCAGACAGACAGATGGATTCCCCAGACAGATGGCAAAAGGATTGTGTAGACTGGTTCTAATTTTGGTGGACAGACTTAATTAATTGACAGATACTGATAGAATGCACATGCACATTTGTCTGGGAGCTAGACATCTAGACGTTTTCCTCCATAATGGTTTTGCTATGGGGAATAGGGTTAAAAAGGGTATTTATCATATGAAGTCTAGCTCCCTTCAACACCCACCCACACCAGTTTCTCAGTACTAAGTAGATTTAAAAACTCTCAAGCAATCAGGCTTCCGAGAATAGAGTATAGAAAGACCCCTATGGACACCCATAGATTAATGTCCACCGAATAGGAACGTCTCGGGGGGCTTCGGGGGAACGCTTGCACTGACACACAGGTTAGCCCATGTTTGTAACCTTTCAGCCTGCATTCAGAGGATGGACCATAATAACAGGCTGAGGAAAGGGAGAGTCACAGATCTAATAGAGATCAAAGACATTGTGACGACCAATATGGCATCTAAGTTACGCGCAACTTAACTTCGTCCCGTGGAAGTTAAGTCGGATAAAGTGGATAAACAGGTTCATGTCAAGCCCCTCATGGAATGTAGGCCTATATTGAACACCACACATTGGCTGAATGATAGAACAGCGATTTCTGTAAGGATCGCCGCTGGTAGAGATGAGAAGCAGGTACAGGGAGTGAACATTTTAATTATCAACTGACATGGAACGGAACAGGGCAGCGTCTGGACAAGAACACATAATGACATTAATGCTGACACAGGGAACAAACGGAGGAGCATACAGTTATAGACGGGGCAATCAACAAAGGGAAGGCGTTCAAGTGAGTCCAATGAGCGCTGCTGCACGTAATGATGGTGACAGGTGTGCGTAATGAAGGGCAGTCTGGCGCGACCCTAAGAGCACAACCAAGAAAATGCAGGAGTGACTTCGTAGTCTCTGAATGTCGTTGAGTGACCCAGTCAGAGCCCGGACTTGAAACCGATCGAACACGCGATGCTCCCCATCCAACTTGACAGAGCTTGCGAGGATCTTCAGAGAAGAATGGGAGAAACTTCCCGAATACAGTTGTGCCAAGCTTGTAGCGTAATACCAAAGAAGACTCAAGGCTGTAATCGCTGCCAAAGGTGCTTCAACACAGTACTGAGTAAAGGGTCTGAATACTTATTTAAACGTGATATTTCAGTTTTAAATTTTTTATCAAGTTGCAAACATTTCTAAAGACCTGTTTTTGCTTCATAATTATTGGGTATTGTGTGTAGATTGAGAACATTTTTAAAAATCAACTTTAGAATAAAGCTGTCACGTAAAAAATTTGAAAAGGTTTAGGGGTCTGAATACTTTCTGAATGCACTATACCTTGGTTTATAGCCTCTCCTGTTCATGGCACAGACAGATATGGCAGCTCTGCTTCTAGCTCCTAAGCAACTTTGCAATATTTATTTTTTGTATATTTTTTTGTTATTTCTTATATTATTAGGCCAAACATTTTTTAGGGGGTTGTTACATACAGCCGGAAATATATTTTGGATATCAGAGTGGCGTTAACTCACCAGCATTACAACCAGGAATACAACTTTCCCGAATTGGATCCTTGATCGTTCCCCCCCAAGGACGATTTAACTTATTCCAAAGGCTGCTCCAAAACACAGCCGGTGGAGAAGCCGCATCCGGAGTGGACTTCTAGTCTGACTCAGGAGGCGTGCACACCATCCATTGCTTCCGAGTATATGACTCGCTAATGTTGTCTCTGGATAACAAAAAGTAGACTAGCTCCGGGCCACAATCTCCTTCCAGAGAGAGACCAGGGATGGTAACATTCTCTGTTTCACGTAAACATGGCTCTCTCGGGATATACTGTCCCCGTCCATTAAGCCATCTGGATTCTCAGTACATCGCACAGACAGAAATATATAGAAGTCTCTGGGAAGAAGAAAGGCGGGGGTGTATGTTTCATGATTAACCACTCATGGTGTGATTGTGATAACATACAGAAACTCAAGTCCTTTTGTTCACCTGACCTAGAATACCTCACAATCAAATGCAGACCGTATTACCTCCCAAGAGAACTCCCTTTGGTTATTGTCACAGCCATGTATATTCCCCCTCAAGCCGATACCACGACGACCCTCAAAGAACTACACTGGACTTTATACAAACTGCATTTATTGTAGCTGGGAATTTTAACAAAGCAAATATGAAAAAAACGCTACCAAGGTTCTACCAACACATTGACTGCAGAACTCGCACTGGTAAAATATGTCTACTTAAATTTTTGAAATTCCTACAAGGCCCTCCCTTCGGCCAATCTGATCACGACTCCATTTAGCTCCTCCCTTCATATAGGCAGAAACTCAAAGTACCCTTGCTAAGGTCTATTCAACGCTGGCCAATCGAAATCCATGCGTCAAGATGGTTTATTTTTATTTTTAATTTTACCCCTTTTTCTCCCCAATTTCGTGGTATCCAATTGTTGTAGTAGCTACTATCTTGTCTCATGTACGGGTTCGGGAGAGACGAAGGTTGAAAGTCATGCGTCCTCTGATACACAACCCAACCAAGCCGCACTGCTTCTTAACACAGCGCGCATCCAACCCGGAAGCCAGCCGCACCAATGTGTCAGAGGAAACACCGTGAACCTGGCCAACTTGGTTAGCGCGCACTGTGCCCGGCCCGCCACAGGAGTCGCTGGTGCGCGATGAGACAAGGACATCCCTACCAACCAAGCCCTCCCTAACCCGGACGACGCTAGGCCAATTGTGCGTCGCCCCACGGACCTCCCGGTCGCGGCCGGTTACGACAGAGCCTGGGCGCGAACCCAGGCACAGCTGGCGCTGCAGTACAGCGCCCTTAACCACTGTGCCACCCGGGAGGCCTCGTCAAGATTGTTTTGATGGGATATGTTCCGGGTCGCCTCTGAGAATAACATTGACAAATACACAGGAGATGTTGTATCCACTGTTATTATTAAAACCTACCCAAACCAGAAACCGTTGATAGATGGCAGCATTCGCAAATTGACTGGGAATATGGCCGAATACAAAGAGTGTAGTTATTCCCCACTTAAGGCAATCAAACAGGCAAAACGCCAGTACAGAGACAAAGTGGAGTCGCAATTCAACGGCTCAGACTTGAGATGTATGTGTCAGGGTCTACAGACGATCACGGACTACAAAGGGAAAACCAGCCACGTCGTGGACACTGAGGTCTTGCTTCCAGACAAGCTAAACACCTTCTTTGCCTGCTTTGAGGATAACTCTGTCGGGCTGTATCACCGCCTGGTACGGCAACCGCAGGGCTCTCCAGAGGGTGGTGCGGTCTGCCCAAAGCATCACCGGGGGCAAACAACCTGTACTCCAGGAGACATAGAGGACCCGATGTCACAGGATGGCCAAAAAGATCATCAAGTACATGAACCACCCGAGCCACGGCCTGTTTACCCTGCTATACCCACAATAACATTTAGTTAAATATGTGTAAATTTAAATTTGATTTGATTTTTGAAACACTTGAAAGTCACTCGACACTCTGTCTTATCACTCCCAGGAACACCTGTAGTCAGAATTAGACGGCAAATTAACACAGTATCATCAAGACTTTGGTCACAAAGATACATGAAAACAGGAAATGGTTCTTTTTCTCTCTCTCTCTGGGATCCACTGCTTTGCTGTCTCTGAGATGAACAGACACATAACTTTATCATCCCATTGAAACAGGATCTGAAGGAGAAGGGGCGCAACAGTTCTCCAGGAGCCAAATGGAGACTAATAGGCCACTATGGACTTCCATTATGGGGCCTGTTTCCTGATAGCAAAGGCCATCAACAGCACCAAATGGCCTATATGGGTCCATGTTGCCCTGCTCTGGCCCCACACAGACTGTACCCAGGTAGATGCACCCTTAGGTGTGGGTGCATGTGTTGTATGATTCTTGTATATGCCTTTTCCAACTGATGGATCCCCCCCCCCCCCCCCCCCCCCCAGACTGCACTGCTACTGCAGCCTGTCACAGAGCCTTATAAACCACACACATTCATTAGTATGGAGCATGTTTAACGAGCGGCTAATGCCTCTCATCTATCCTGCGTTCCAAACCCACACTCAGTGACAGTGCCCGTGATTTGTGTCCCTCTTAAAGGATACCAGGTCTGCCCAGAGGACCATATGTGGCAGGGTGGCAAGGAGAAGGTGGCAACAGTAGCAGTGTTTTTGTGAGATGTTTTGCCAACACGTAACAACAAACACCATCTTAGGCTTTTTTCACAGTACACATCCAAATCACATTTCTTGCATTTTCTTTTATTTTCTATGATTGTGTTTAAAAATATATACATATTCTTCTATGTATGTTTCCTAGGCTCCTGCCTTGAATGTATAATTGCTTGGTCTTATAATGCAGGGCTCCCTCAAAAAAAGAGACCTTGTTCTCAATGGGACTCCCCTACCTAAATAAAGGTTACAAATGTGTGACATCCCACCTGGACACCGTCACCATGAAACTGTTTTTATTATGTATTCATCTATCACTGTTCAACAGGTTCCTAGTTTGTAACCATCATTCTTAGAGGCCTTGTAATATATTAGCCTGGCTTTCACCAGCTCTCAAAGTCACAGCTCGCTGTGTGGTCGGCTGAATCAGGGAACGGCTGAATCAGGGAACGGCTGAATCAGGGAACGGCTGAATCAGGGAACGGCTGAATCAGGGAAAACATGCTGTGTTTATAATGAATCCTCCACTCCTATGAATGGAATGAATTACAATATCTGTGGTCCCCTACATCCATCATTAGTCCTCTTGATTAGGACGCTTTGGGGTTAAGTTTAGGGTTATGGTTACAATTAGGATTAGGGTAAAGGGTTAGTGGTTAGGGTTGCGGGTTAAGGTTAGGGTTAAGTGTTAGGTTAAGGGTTAGGGAAAATAGGATTTTGGGTGGAAAATAATTTTAGGTCCCCACGGGGATATAAAATAATGTGTCTGTGTGACTATTTTGACATCAGTTGTGCAATGTGGGGATTCACTTCCATTAAAGGCATTGCTAAATTTCTACAGAGACATTAGTTCACTGTGGTTGTGGCAATAGGCCAACACAGACACAGTGTCTGCACAATGTTCTCCGCCTTTTTATAATGTCCGTCAGTGCGTTACAGGACATTGTCTGTTTTGGCTAGTTAGCCTATGGTGGAGATGAGAGAGCGCGGTGCTGCTCCTACTCCCTCCTGCATGCTGATTTGGCACGGCTCAGACCTGTAATGGTCCCTGGGCTGCTCCCACTCTGTCTTTTGGGTTATTACTTTTCACTCCCAGGCCTTAGCAACAGGGAAAAATTTACGCTGTGACACGACACCACTCAATCAGGCCACGTAATCAATTATGGGGCTGTTTATTGAATATATCACAGGAAATAAGGGGATTGAAGACGGAGGAAAGGAATGAGGTGGCTGAAATGTAAGAGTAGCTGCTGCATGTGCAATAGCTAATTGGGATCCTAATAAACTAAACTCCTCAATATCTAACTCTCTCTCTCTCTATGTCTCTCCTCCTCAGATTGCCGGTTTTGCCAATGCCATCGAGCCGGTGGGTGACGACCAGGAGAACCTGCTGGCGTTCCGTTTCCAGGCCCTCAACCCCATCGTGGACCCCTGGGTCTTCATCATCTTCCGCAAGTCTGTGTTCCGCCACCTCCGCTCGCTGCTGCGCTGCCGCTTCACGGGGGGAGCGGTGAAGAACACGGCCCACTGCACCTTCTCCTTAACCCCTGACGACCACAGGGAGTCTCCCAAACCCTTGCCCTCTGTTTCCTTGCAGCCCAAGCTATACTCCAGCCTCTTATGTGGAGGTGGGACTCGGGGCAGGAAAGAGAATGGGATTTAGGGATGGATGGATGTGGGAGAGCAGACATTTGGGGGAAGGGGTTCGGGATTTAGGGTTTGGAGAATTAACTTTTTTGACCACTAGTACCTTATCCACTGTTGACTAGGATACATATAGTATACCCGATGCACGAGTATACCCGATGCACGAGTATACCCGATAAACGAGTATACCCGATGCATGAGTATACCCGATGCATGAGCTACATGTTTCATACATGTGAGTGCCATATAAAAAGACTGCAAAGTGAGCGATTACGCCTCCAAACACACTGAAAACAAAAAAAACTCCAAGCAACTGAAATGGATGTATGCAGGAGACCACTAAGGGATTCATTATGGACAACCAGCCCTGGAAGGGCAAAGAACTCTGTCGACATCTTCAGAAAATATTCATACTTTATTTTTACCTTTAAGCAATTCAGTTAATGACAAATTCTTATTTTCAGTAATGGCCTAGAAACAGTGGGTTAGCTGCCTTGTTCAGGGGCAGAATGACAGCCCGGGGATTCGATCTTGCAACCTTTCGGTTACAAGTCCAACGCTCTAACCACTAGGCTACCTGCCACCCCTTGACTTATTCCACATTTTGTTATGTTACAGCCTGAATTCAAAATGGATTAGATATATTGTTTTCCTCACCCATTACACACCATACCCCATAATGACGAAGTGAAAATATGTTTTTAGAAATGTTTGTAAATGTTTTGAAAATGAATTACAGGAATATCTTATTTACGTAAGTATTCACACCCCCTGAGTCAACACATGTTATAATCACCTTTCGGAGCGATTACAGCTGTGAGCTTTGCAAACCTGGATTGTACAATATTTGCACGTTATAATTTTTTTTTAATCCTTCAAGCTCTGTCATTGCTATACAGACATTTTCAAGTCTTGCCATAGATTTTCAAGCCGATTTAAGTCAAAACTGTAACTAAGCCAATCAGGAACATTCAATGTCATCTTGGTAAGATACTCCAATGTACAGTATATTTGGCCTTGTTTTTAGGTTATTATCCTGCGGCTGGCTTCCGGGTTGGATGCGCGCTGTGTTAAGAAGCAGTACGGCTGGTTGGGTTGTGTATCGGAGGACGCATGACATTCAGCCTTCGTCTCTCCCGAGCCCGTACGGGAGTTGTAGCAATGAGACAAGATAGTAGCTACTACAACAATTGGATACCACGAAATTGGGGAGAAAAAGGGGTAAAATTCAACAAAAAAAATAAATAAAAAAATAAAAATAGTTTTGTGGAGTAACCACAATTTTGTTGATCCAAACTCAGTTTTCTCCTATCACATTAAACTCTAACTGTTTTAAAGTCACCATTGGTCTCATGGTTTCCTTCCTCTCTGAGTTGGATGCATGTAGCTTTGTAGTGACTGGGTGTTGATACACCATGTAAAGTGTAATTAATAACTTCATCGTGCTCAAAGGGATATTAAATGTCAGCTTTTTTTTTTTTTACCCATCTACCAATAGGTGCCCTTCTTTGTGAGGCATTGGAAAACCTTTGGTCTTTGTGGTAGGATCTGTGTTTGAAATTCACTGCTTGACTGAGGGACCTTACAGATACTTGTAAGTGTAGGGTAAAAACCATGTTAACCACTATTATTGCACGGGTGAGTCCATCAAAATTGAATAAAATGTTATTTGTCACGTGCGCCGAATATTTACTTACAAGCCCTTAACCAACAATGCCGTTTTAAGAAAAATATTTACTAAATAAAGTAAAAAATTGAAGAGCAACAATAAAATAAGAATAACGAGGCTATACACAGGGGGTACCAGTACTGAGTCAATATGCCAGGGTTCAGGTTAATTGAGGTAATATGTACATGTAGGTAGGGGTAAAGTGACTATGCATAGATAATAAACGGCGAGTAGCAGCAGTGTAAAAACTAAGGGGGGGGGGGGCTCAATGTAAATAGTCAGGGTGGCCATTTGATTAGCTGTTCAGCAGTCTTATGGCTTGGGGATAGAAGCTGTTAAGAAGCCTTTTGGACCTTGACTTGGCGCTCTGGTACCGCTCACCGTGCGGTAGCAGAAAGGGTAGCTGGAGTCTTTGGCAATTTTTAAGGGCCTTCCTCTGACACTGCCTGGTATAGAGATCCTGAATGGCAGGAAGCTTGGCCCCAGTGATGTACTGGGCCGTACGCACTACCCTCTGTAGCGCCTTGCGGTCGGAGGACAAGCCGTTTGCCATACCAGGCGGTGATGCAACCAGTAAGGATGCTCTCGATGGTGCAGCTGTAACTTTTTGAGGCTCTGAGGACCCATGCCAAATCTTTTCAATAGGTGTTGTCGTGCCCTCTTCACGACTGTCTTTGTGTGTTTGGATCATGATAGTTTGTTGTTGATGTGGACACCCAGGAACTTTAAGCTCTAAACCTGCTCCACTACAGCCCTGTCGATGAGAATTGGGGCGTGCTTGGCCCTCCTTTTCCTGTAGTCCACGATCATCTCCTTTTGTCTTGATCACGTTGAGGGAGAGGTTGTTGTCCTGGCACCACACTTCCAGGTTTCTGATCTCCTCCCTATAGGCTGTCTCATCGTTGTCGGTGATCAGGCCTACCACCGTTTTGTCATCGGCAAACTTAATGATAGTGTTGGAGTCGTGCTTGGCCACGCATTCATGGGTGAACAGGGAGTGCAGGAGGGGACTAAGCACGCACCCCTGAGGGGCACCAGTGTTGAGGATCAGCGTGGCAGATGTGTTGTTGCCTACCCTTACCACCTGGGGGCTGCCCATCAGGAAGTCCAGGATCCAGTTGCAGAGGGAGGTGTTTAGTCCCAAGGTCCTTACCTTAGTGATGAGCTTTGAGGGCACTATGGTGTTGAACGCTGAGCCGTAGTCAATGAACAGCATTCTCACGTAGGAGTTCCTTTTGTCCAGGTGGGAAAGGGCAGTGTTGAGTGCAATAGAGATTTGCATCATCTGTGGATATGTTGGGGCGGTATGCAAATTGGAGTGGGTCTAGTTTTTCTGGGATGATGGTGTTGATGTGAGCCATAACCAGCCTGTCTAAGCACTTCATGGCTACTGACGTAAGTGATACGGGGCCGTAGTCATTTAGGCAGGTTACCTTTGCTTTCTTGGGCACAGGGACAATTCTTTACCATTAAACATATTATTTGACTTGTTAAGCACATTTTTACTCCTGAATTTATTTAGGCTTGCCATAACAAAGGGGTTGAATACTTACTGACTCGAGACATTTCAGCTTTTCATTTGTAATGAATTTGTAAACATTTCTAAAAACATAATCTGTTTTAAATTCAGTCTGAGTCAACAAAATGTGGAAAAGTCAATGGGTATGAATAGTTTCTGAAGGCAGAGTATATACACACCCGGTGAAGCCCGTGAAAACATTGCACTAGGTCTTCTGTCCAGGTATCACTGAACTCCATTTTCAAGCTGGGGAAAGAATGTTCCTGTTAAAATATCTACTAATAATTTTGTTAGCTTACCAAAGATGGTATGGTGGTGTCCACTATAACTACCTTATGGAATTTAGATTTCCTCACTTCCTGAATGATTTCACATCTTGTAAATGTACAAAACAGACAATATGCCCTTGCGTATGCCCAAGTCATTCAGGTCATTATCTTAAAATGACATTCACAACAGTGTAGTCAATCAACATGCAGGAATGAGAAAGATGTGATTTTGTTATGCTGTGTTTTATTGACAACCTCTTTGCCCTTTAAAATGTCTCTCTGATCGGTCGCATAATTGATGTGCGGGATGCAGGTCCCAGCTAGCCTCGTACGAACCATCCTGATCTCGTGAGCTGACGTGCACGGATCCGTGTCGCGAAACAGAATGTAAGCGCGTGAGATCAGAATAGTTCGTACCAGGCTAGGTCACATCAGGTCACCTTTCCTACAACGTGACGGCCTCTTCTGCGCGCATGTCCCATGGATCTATGGTCAAGTTTTAATGAGGGCCAATCTCTCTCTATCTTCTTTTAAGGATGAATGGATCGTGGATCCTATGCATGTGCACGTGACATGTCTTAAATCCATGTCTCAGTTTCCAAACTTTTGCGTCCAACACTTCCGTCATCAATACGCTGTTGTGGGTAATCAAATCTAGGGCGTATTCTGGGCTCATTGAGAGAGACCTGTGTCTATGGCGCTAATGTGTTGTACAATATAGTGTATGGACATTCCTTAGTGCACTCACTCAAGAGGTTACCTATTATCTCATTCTTATCAAGCTAATTAATTTGACCTATATTGTCACAGCAAAATAATCCTGCAGCAAAATGATTTGAAGATTTAGTCCATATTGTTTCTTGATCCGTGGTTCAAATCAAATCAAATCAAATCAAATTTTATTTGTCACATACACATGGTTAGCAGATGTTAATGCGAGTGTAGCGAAATGCTTGTGCTTCTAGTTCCGACAATGCAGTAATAACCAACAAGTAATCTAACTAACAATTCCAAAACTACTGTCTTGTACACAGTGTAAGGGGATAAAGAATATGTACATAAGGATATATGAATGAGTGATGGTACAGAGCAGCATAGGCAGATACAGTAGATTGTATCGAGTACAGTATATACATATGAGATGAGTATGTAAACAAAGTGGCATAGTTAAAGTGGCTAGTGATACATGTATTACATAAGGATACAGTCGATGATATAGAGTACAGTATATACGTATGCCTATGAGATGAATAATGTAGGGTGAGTAACATTATATAAGGTAGCATTGGTTAAAGTGGCTAGTGATATATTTACATCATTTCCCATCAATTCCCATTATTAAAGTGGCTGGAGTTGAGTCAGTGTCAGTGTGTTGGCAGCAGCCACTCAATGTTAGTGGTGGCTGTTTAACAGTCTGATAGCCTTGAGATAGAAGCTGTTTTTCAGTCTCTCGGTCCCAGCTTTGATGCACCTGTACTGACCTCGCCTTCTGGATGATAGCGGGGTGAACAGGCAGTGGCTCGGGTGGTTGATGTCCTTGATGATCTTTATGGCCTTCCTGTGACATCGGGTGGTGTATGTGTCCTGGAGGGCAGGTAGTTTGCCCCCGGTGATGCGTTGTGCAGACCTCACTACCCTCTGGAGAGCCTTACGGTTGAGGGCGGAGCAGTTGCCGTACTAGGCGGTGATACAGCCCGCCAGGATGCTCTCGATTGTGCATCTGTAGAAGTTTGTGAGTGCTTTTGGTGACAAGCCGAATTTCTTCAGCCTCCTGAGGTTGAAGAGGCGCTGCTGCGCCTTCTTCACAATGCTGTCTGTGTGAGTGGACCAATTCAGTTTGTCTGTGATGTGTATGCCGAGGAACTTAAAACTTGCTACCCTCTCCACTACTGTTCCATCGATGTGGATAGGGGGGTGTTCCCTCTGCTGTTTCCTGAAGTCCACAATCATCTCCTTAGTTTTGTTGACGTTGAGTGTGAGGTTATTTTCCTGACACCACACTCCGAGGGCCCTCACCTCCTCCCTGTAGGCCGTCTCGTCGTTGTTGGTAATCAAGCCTACCACTGTTGTGTCGTCCGCAAACTTGATGATTGAGTTGGAGGCGTGCGTGGCCACGCAGTCGTGGGTGAACAGGGAGTACAGGAGAGGGCTCAGAACGCACCCTTGTGGGGCCCCAGTGTTGAGGATCAGCGGGGAGGAGATGTTGTTGCCTACCCTCACCACCTGGGGGCGGCCCGTCAGGAAGTCCAGTACCCAGTTGCACAGGGCGGGGTCGAGACCCAGGGTCTCGAGCTTGATGACGAGCTTGGAGGGTACTATGGTGTTGAATGCCGAACTGTAGTCAATGAACAGCATTCTCACATAGGTATTCCTCTTGTCCAGATGGGTTAGGGCAGTGTGCAGTGTGGTTGAGATTGCATCGTCTGTGGACCTATTTGGGCGGTAAGCAAATTGGAGTGGGTCTAGGGTGTCAGGTAGGGTGGAGGTGATATGGTCCTTGACTAGTCTCTCAAAGCACTTCATGATGACGGAAGTGAGTGCTACGGGGCGGTAGTCGTTTAGCTCAGTTACCTTAGCTTTCTTGGGAACAGGAACAATGGTGGCCCTCTTGAAGCATGTGGGAACAGCAGACTGGTATAGGGATTGATTGAATATGTCCGTAAACACACCGGCCAGCTGGTCTGCGCATGCTCTGAGGGCGCGGCTGGGGATGCCGTCTGGGCCTGCAGCCTTGCGAGGGTTAACACGTTTAAATGTCTTACTCACCTCGGCTGCAGTGAAGGAGAGACCGCAAGTTTTCGTTGCAGGCCGTGTCAGTGGCACTGTATTGTCCTCAAAGCGGGCAAAAAAGTTATTTAGTCTGCCTGGGAGCAGGACATCCTCCTCCCGGTTATAGGCTATTAGCTGGTATAAAAAAGAGGCTACATGAAAAGTGCAATACTGTTAATATAACCCGTGTGTTAATGTGTGTTTTCAGTGAATTTATGTACATCCTGATGCTCATATGCATATAATGCAGTGCAGTGATCAAATGAAGATCTGCTTCTGTGTCTGTAGTTCTGTCGTTGAAAAAGCTCACAAAACGATGTTTGAAGTTGTTGCTTTTTCTGGCCGCTTTCTCCTCCGTCACTATGGCTGCTCCGTCACTATGACATACATCAGATTTTAAAAAATATATATTTTTTTTTAGAGCTGATCTGGGTGTTAGATAGGCCAATTACTAAAAAAAAAAAGAAAAAAGATCAGAATCTGTCTGTCTGTGTAAACGCAGCCTCTGATAGTGATTGCATGAAGAGTGCTGTGTTTGCTGGTGGTAAGTCCTTTTTGTGTACGTTTCTATGTGTTCTCTCAGTTGTATGGATGTTTTGTGCTGTTGTGTTTGATGTTTGTGTATGTGATTTGTGTTGTGTTTTGCGGTGTGTTGTAGTGATTTTGTTTCCTGAGCTATGATGTGCCACATGCCCAGTGTGTGTTCCAGTCTGACTTCTTGCACTTGAGAATATACGGTGTTATGTGTGTGTTCCAGTCTGGCTTCTTGCACTTGAGAATATACAGTGATATGTTCTTGCAGTATTGGGATCAATTGTAACAAATGTGAATACATGTTAGACGTGTTATATATATATATATATATATATAGGTTGCTGTACATGTTCCTATGTAAAAATATTAAAATGCTAAATAAAGACTAAGAGTATATATAACGTGTGTAACTTCCCTATTGTGTGAATTACTTTCCGCATGTACACTACTGGTCAAACGTTTATAACACCTACTCATTCAAGGTATTTCTTTATTTTTAGTATTTTCTACATTGTAGAATAATAGTGAAGACATCAAAACTATGAAGTAACACACATGGAATCATGTAGTAATCAAAAATGTGTTAAACAAATCAAAATATTATATTTGTGATTCTTCAAATAGCCACCATTTGCCTTGATGACAGCTTTGCACACTCTTGGCATTCTCTCAACCAGCTTCATCTGGAATGCTTTTACATACAGTCTTGAAGGAGTTCCCACATATGCTGAGCACTTGTTGGCTGCTTTTCCTTCACTCTGCGATCCGACTTATCCAAAACCATCTCAATTTGGTTGAGGTCAGGGGAATGTGGAGGCCAGGTCATCTGATGCAGCACTACATCACTCTCCTTGGTAAAATAGCCCTTACACAGCCTGGAGGTGTGTTGGGTCATTGTCCTGTTGAAAAACAAATGATAGTGTGCCTTGAATTCTAAATAAATCACTGACAGTGTCACCAGCAAAGCACCCCCACACCATCACACTTCATGCTTCACGGTGGGAACCACATATGCGGAGATCATCCATTCTCCTACTCTGTGTCTCACAAAGACATGGCGGTTGGAACCAAAAATCTCAAATTTGGACTCCAGGCCAAAGGACAAATTTCCACTGGTCTGATGTCCACTGCTCGTGTTTCTTCGCCCAAGTGTCTTTGCAGCCATTCGACCACGAAGGCCTGATTCACGCAGTCTCCTCTGAACAGTTGATGTTGAGATGTGTCTGTTACTTGAACTCTGTGAAGCATTTATTTGGGATGCAATTTCCGAGGCTGGTAACTCTAATTAACGTATCCTCTGCAGCAGAGATAACTCTGGGTCTTCCATTCCTGTGGCGGTCCTCATGAGAGCCAGTTTCATCATAGCGCTTGATTGTTTTCGCGACTGCACTTGAAGAAACGTTCAAAGTTCTTGAAATGTTCCGTATTGACTGACCTTCATGTCTTAAAGTAATGATGGACTGTTTTTCTCTTTGCTTATTTGATCTGTTCTTGCCATAATATGACTTGGTCTTTTACCAAATAGGGATATCTTCTGTATACCCACCGTACCTTGTCACAACACAACTGATTGGCTCAAACGCATTAAGAGGGAAAGAAATTCCACAAATTAACAAGGCACACCTGTTAATTGATATGCATTCCAGGTGACTACCTCATGAGGCTGGTTGAGAGAATGCCAAGAGTGAGCAAAGCTGTCATCAAGGCAAAGGGTGGCTATTTGAACAATCTCAAATATAAAATATATTTTGATGTTTAACACTTTTTTGGGGTTACTACATGATTCCATGTGTTCGTTCATAGTTTGTCTTCACTATTATTCTACAATGTAGAAAATTGTAAAAAAAATTAAGCAAATCCCTTGAATGAGTAGGTGTTCAATAACTTTTGACCGGTAGTGTTTGTCTTATTAATCTGTGACTATACAGAAATGAAACATGGAAAATATACTGGACGTCTTGTAGAATTCACAGAGCTTTAAGACATTGCCTGTGTGTTTACAGATGAAGTATAAAACAAGACAAGATAAATAGGAAAATGGTTTAGTTGGGATTTAGACAACATAGCTGCTTTGAACATGCCAGTCAGTCAACACACAAAACAATTGCATCTGGGAGATGACATGAACGTTTACGATTCTTAGAAATATATAGAAAAAAACTGTTTATTGACTGGATCAACTTCTATGGTTTTACAGTAAGTATACATATGCAGTCAAAGTATTCATAAAACCTCACTTCCCCATATTACATCTCGAAAGATCGTATCAGAAGCAGGCAGAGCATATAGGAAAGGTAGTTGCAGAATAACAACGACGCAGCATATAACCTACATAAAAAGAGGTCATCGAAAGACAACTAACAGTATAGAGTTGGCACGGACCCCAGCATCCCTCACCAGAGGGACTATCATCTGAATGAGGGCAGGAAACCATAACCAAGACATACTGTAGACTCTGCAAAAAAATAAAGCCTGCTCCTTTTGCAAAGACTTACCGAAGAAAAAAAAACTTTAACACCTATAAAAAGTAGAGCAGCTTTACTGGCATATTAAACTGTAGATGCTTCATTTCACAGCAGTGCTTGTGTGCGGGCGGGCGGGCGGGCGCGCGCGCGTAAGAGGATGTGAGCAAGATTACAAGCCAAAAACAGTTTATTCATAATGACGCAACAAATTCCATATGTCATATTCTCCGGTAATGGGATTCCACTAAGTGGTTGAAGATGGTCCTTCATTTGCAAGATGATATTTCCTGGGATAACAATAGATGTATTCATCACTAAGAGCCAATACAGAAACAGGCGCTCTGATACCATCAAAAAGCCCTCTGCCTGTCTTCATGGTCTTTCATCATCTTCACCGTTATCACAAATACTTTTGTCGAGCGAGGTGAATGTCATTTTGTGCAGGCTAGTCACATAGCTGATTCCTCATGTAATCACTCATGGTTTTGTATTATGTGGGCTCAAGACTGTAAAACCAGCAGGCCTGTCTTTTGAGACAGTAGCATTCCAGATACACATTTGGCGCAGGTCATTACTGATGATTATATCTTGCAATGTCTGGAGAAGTGTTTTACATCTCAGGAACATCATTAACATAATAAAACGGTCCTATAAACAAATCTGTATCTGAAATGCCGTGCCCGTGTTGGTGCTACGGGTCGTTCGGCAGTGTGACAATATTTTTTAAATGCGTCCTTCCTTCATTGAAGTCATCGCTAATGTATCACAATACTTTTGTTAATTTAGTCATGACAAGTCGATTATCAATAATGCAATATAATATATGCCATTTAGCAGACGTGTCTCTCCATATAGGTGGTCCCAGGAATTGAACCCACTATCTTGGCATTGCAAGCTTTACCAACTGGGCTACAGAGAATCAGAAGCATGGAAGGATGCTTTGCTCTAGTTTTGGAACAGCGCCCTGGTCTGTTGCACGGACAGGAAGCCCATCACCCTGGCTATCTGTGATTCACCAGAGTCTTGACAGTGATGAATCTTTATCTGAAGCAGAGCACTAATGAACAGCAGTCCTGGCCCTCACTGAGGTTGTAATTAAAAGTGTTACTTGATTAACCAGATGGAAATAGAATGGACGAACAGAACAGGGATGAACTGAGATGAACCAGACTGATACGTAGCAGTATACACACACTTCGACGTGAGTATTTTCTTGTTCTTTCATTGTCTTTCATTTTTTCTTTCTTCCTCAGAACTCAAGTCTTTCTCAAATTCTAATTACAGGAGGGGGAGGGGGGGGGGGGGGGGGGGTAATTGCCCACCTTATCTGTCAGTAACCCTCACCTGAGACCCTCAGTCGACATCTTTCCCTTTCCTCCTGATAAATGATATTGTGAAACAGTGATCATCCTTTGACCTCTGATCTCCTCAGCTTGGGGGTGTGTTGAGAGATACAAAGACTAAGGGCTTGATTCAATCTGTAGCACTGAAGATCCACCCTACAGAGCGATGGAAATTTAAAGGCTATGTTTCCGCGTTCGCGGAGACTGCATTCATGGTAAACGCTGCATATGTCGGGTCAATTGGAAATTACCTTTAAATTTCAGGCATGCTATAGCGCTGAACTTTGGCAATATGGATTGAATCGCGCCCTAATGCGTAATTGTGTGACATTGCAAAGGAAAGCCTTTGCGAGTTTGTGAAGGGTTTTAAGTACAACGATAGAGTCTATAGGGAATTCTCATTTGAAATCAATCCATTGACTTATTGATCTTACAGGGAATTTATGTTTAAAGAACATGAACCAAAGTGCGATTTTCAAACAGCAGTTTTCTAAGTGTTATTACATGGGGAGCCCCTTGTCTGTCTTTTATTGATAAAAAGGCCATGATCCTCCGAGTATGACTCACATTTCATCTGATTTCAAATACGATCTGCATTTTCAGAGGGAACATCCTGTGTTCTAATAACACCAGAATGATTGTTATATTTTATTTTGGTGGCTATTTCCAGACTGATTTTCAAAATCAAAATCTTTTTTTTTTTTTTTTACAGGAATAAGAATCCTTCTAGTTTTCTATATAGATATCATACCTCATTGCTGATTGGACACTTTCGATCGAGAACACACAAAGCAAAATCAAAGATTGATATCCTGACTTGAGGGACAATACACTTTTGCTCTCTGTGCAGCATGCTTCGTGTTACCTAGTTTACCTTAAGGTGATGTGTTTAACAGAGATGGTGTTCCACTCCAGGAAATTCCGTCAAGGACTCCTGGCAATGACTCCCCATGGAGTAATTATAATGACCATCAGCGATTAATATGCCAACCTCCAGTGAAAGGTAGGCATCTGTTTTCTGTAACTTGGAACAGAGGACATCACTCTTTGTGGTGCATAGAGGCTAGACACTTCCCTTGACCAAGGGCTTTTTGGTTGAAGGGAAAGTAATTAATGAGTTTCTGCAGATGGATTGATCCCATCTGACCACAGCTATCCCACTTTTCCAGAAGTGCATGTCTGTCCAGTTGGGCCTGTTCATGACTGCAGAACAGAATCAAACACCTCATTATAAAAGGTCATGACTTCCATGCCTTCGTTTAACCTTTAGATTTGTAATGGCAAACTAAGTGAGGGAGACACAGTCAGTGTTACAGCCCTAAGGGTCAATGTCCAATGGCCCAAGAAGCTCTCTGAAGTAGCTGGGGCAAATCATACTAGATGTTTCTCTCTTTGGCTGCAGTTATCAAAGGAATTGCCCTGACAGGCTACCAGAATGGGGCTTTTTAGATAAACGCAGAAAATAAAGTCTGAGTTTAACACGGGCTTAGAAGATACATTTTGTTCTATGTGAGATAATATCAGCCAGTTAACATGACTTCATGATTTATGAAGCCTTTATGCGCTTAGGTGCTTGTTTTGATTACATAAATCCTTCAGAATTCCCAAACGTGATGTTAGCGGATTAAGATTATTTCATAGAAGAAAATGTATAAGATCTCCTAGGCCTGTGTTTACCACAGACCTTATTTGTGGCATTTATCCCGCAAAAAAACTATTTCCACATAGGCTTTGACCAATCAGCCATGGCGTAGTTATTGACTTAAAAATATGCAATTACTATTGCTCCCCAATGGGCTCAGACGTCAATTCAACGTCTATTCCACGTTGGTTCAACGTAATTTCATTGAAATGATGTGGAAACAACATTGATTCAGTGTGCCCAGTGGGTCTCTATACCTTCCAGGTTATAATAATAATAATAATAATAATAATAATATTGTTGTATTTTGTATAGTATATATATATATATATATATATATATATATATGTATTTTGTATAGTTTTTTTCATTACAAACAAGAATATCAAAGTCGCTTTGAAAACCAAAACAAATCTAGTGATCTAGCAGGCCGTGGTTGATGGTCTTTCACAAGTTCATAGGTCTGGTTGTAAAGGCAGTTTGGAAAGGCAGTCAGTAGCTTTAGCAGAGGGAGCAGTGGCGTACCACAGGAAAGAGCCGTTCTCTTTTTGGGGGGAGGAAACAGTTCACTTCCTACAATTCTACTCATTTCACCAGAGAAAAATGTGCAATTTTATAGCTAAATTCATGCTACTCTACATTATTGTGCCATGGGGCAGAGAGAAAATGTGCAGTTTAATAACTAATCACATATTATTCTACACATTTTGCAATGAGTCTGAAAGCATTTAGCATTTTTAAAGCTAATTCTACATAATTCAAACCAGTTCTGCTACATTTGATATGTGGTACAGTAGTAGCACATCAAATGGCCTGAACTCTCAACTTGAATAACTTTTGATTTGATGAAAAAACAAACACTTTTTTCAGTGGTGACCAGGTGTCTGTAAAAAAATGATGGGTGGCAAACAATAACTGA
This sequence comes from Oncorhynchus mykiss, assembly GCF_013265735.2. Lineage (NCBI taxonomy): Eukaryota > Metazoa > Chordata > Actinopteri > Salmoniformes > Salmonidae > Oncorhynchus > Oncorhynchus mykiss. Next base: position 6,597,655 of record NC_048591.1, on the reverse strand, counting down.
GTCATGAAATGCGAGATAATTAGAAAGGCTACATCGATTGTGTTATATTTCCCTACTTAGATTAATGTCAGGGGATAATTATATTATCTTATCAATGAGACAGAGACAGAGCAACAAACACCTAAATGAATAATAAGGCTTACATTAGACCAATACCTTCCAGACCTTGAGGTCTGCTGAACCGATCTCAAGCATTAAATCAGTCTCACCTCATTAAAATGTTAAAAGTTCAGTCGCTTTTTATATTTCCACACTATGAGGTCGAAATATAACACTCTGAAATTGTGAAAATTGTGATAATTCCATTTTAGTGTGGGAGCTTTAAAAACAAAATAAGCCTGGAATTTCAGCCTGTACCGCATGACATCACAATCTGATCTGATTATTCTGACCAATGACCAGTCATCTTTTATTTGCATATTCATCCTCCCACTGTGACGGGGGAAGCGGATAAACTCTGGATTATAGACAATCCTATCCGCAAATCAGGGCTGTGTATGTCAATATATTTACATTTGTATCAACACAGCCACAAAATCAGACTGAGCGTATCAATGGCAAAAGGAGGATCAGGGAAATACATTATAAAAATATATGTTGAGTTATTTTCATGCAATAAACACACGGTGGTGATTTAAAAATCAAATGTAATGTCTACTTAAACGATAATGCCGGTGTTTGGAGGGTATATTGGCACAGGTGTTGTTAGGCCGCAGGTAGCCTAGTGGTTAGAGCGTGGGGCCAGTAACGAAAGATTGCAAGATCAAATCCCCGAGCTGACAAAGTAAAAAAAACTGTCGTTCTGCCCGTGAACAAGGAAGTTAACCCACTGTTCCTAGCCCGTCATTGTAAATAAGAACTTGTTCTTAACGGACTTGCCTAGTAAAATAAATAAAACAAGATAAAGTAGGGGGCTGGCAATCTGTGCCAATATATCCTACAAACACGGGCTTTGAGGGCATTTTCACTTGTATACAACGGGTTATCAACATATTCAAATAATGATTGATTTATTTTCATTAAAATCATTATTTTGATTCATTTATTCATATTATTTCATCCTTTCACAAGATATAATCCTGACACAAATCTAGGGTTACTGGAGACGCGACCCAGTTGTTCAGTCTTTTTGTTCTGTATCTATGGACGCAACCCAGTAGTTTGTTCTAAGAGTTTCATTGCCAAACTGTCTGGAAACGTTGTTAGCCCTTTCTTACTAGCTAGCCAACTACAGCTAATTTACACTCACATCAAAGGGCCAGTATAACAGCAAAGTAGCTGCATTTGCATTTGTTTAAGCTGTTTTCTAGTGACATTTATTTGGATACATCCATAACATTGAGCTAATGAGGCGTGATTTTGTCTGGCATTGAAAATGTGCTCCCTCGTCAGGACACTTGTTCAGAGGAGCTAGCCAACAACACAGCTACAGGAACACAATCACTTCAAACAGAAGCTAGAAAGACTGCAAATTGGCTGTGTGTTGTTTGAGCTTTTTTCTATTGAATTATTTTTGTATATATCCATAAAAAGGATGCCAGCCGATTCATGATTTCGACTGCCTGAGAAACGCTGTCTCGTCCCAACTCCCGACACGTTCATTACTATGGGACAGCAGGAGATCAAATTTCAATATTGAAACAACGGTGCAAATGTCAGAGACAGACCAGGTTTACACAAATCTCCACTGTTGAAAACAAAATGTTAGTCTAAAAGAAATGTGAGATACTGTCTAGATGCTTTTATAGTGGAGATCAAGTTTATAAATTGCCTGGCTGGGCTGATGAGACAGTGGATTGTGCAGTCAGATGGAACAGAGTAAATAGGCATTTTAACATCATAGATTTGGCCGGTGGCCATTTGTGGAATGGACACCGGCTGGAACACGGTTTTAACCAATCAGCATTCAGGATTAGACCCACCCATTGTAAAAATTCTATAACTGTCAGCTGACAAAGGCTTCTGAGCAGATTCCAAGACAATGATACAGCATCATCTAGTGAGGAAATGTGAAACTACACCCAGAGCAGAGCATCACATAAGGCCATTTTGTCCTCCACACAACTATGAAAAGGTGAGGACAACACAAGAGTTAGAGGACTCTATATGGATAAAACCCGCTTTGGCATTTATGGACATTGCCATTGAGGGCTTCCACCATTTGAAAGTAGTTAACTGAGTGGGAATTCCTGTGTTAAGGATCACATAATTCCACCTTCAGGAGAGATCAGCCAATGAATTATATTTGTGAGCAAACACTAGGTGGCAGTAAAAAAAAATGTGTTTATTATTACACCTTGTCGGCTCGGGTATTCGAACCAGCGACCTGTCAGTTATTTGGTTCCTTCAGATCTGCTGTAGTTGGAAGCATATTATGTGAACAGAGGCTATTCTTGTCTACTACCCGTAGGGTTGGCACTAATGCAACAGACCTTGTATATTCACTGAACAAGTTTACTCCTAAATATCAGATTATATTGAATTTCTTACACTAGTGCAGTAACGTAATATCTCTACATAAATTGTAGTTTACTCCCCTTACACAGGCACCTTGCCCAGTCACGATCATGTGTTTAAAAAAACGTTTTATTTTATTTATTTTTTTACAACCACCATAGACTATATTTAGGCAGTTGAAGTACAGTAAAGGGGGTCATAGCTTTCCAGCTAAGTGATGTCCTCAGGTTCCTAATGAATGTACCAGAGCTACTTACTGTACTATAAAATAATCTATCACATCCAACCAGCCCCAGAAATGATGGGTCTCATTGGCTATCCCTGTCCGTCACGTGTGGGTCAGGCTTGGAGTTACAGGGGTGAGATGTAACAAACCGGACTGACCCGGATTACAAGAGGCTCCTGTAGCAATCCCAGAAGGCACCAAATATAGCCTGGTGCAGCCAGGGATAGCTCCTCTTACAGAGGCCGGGGTGACCTCCTCTGACCCAATCTCAGAGGGTGTCTTGTAAAGGATATTATGAAGACTGCAAGGAGACTGGCAGCCTGGGAAACACACACTAAAGGAACTGAGTTGAAGTTCCATCCATACTCCAAATAACTGCCATGAGTACATGCTAAAGTCAGCGCATTTTACACAAACAAGTGAGCAATGAAAATGGCAATTTAAGTATTACGCAAGACAAGGAGAGTCATAGTGAATTACAGTCACTTTATTTATTCATGGCAAACAATATTTCACATCTTTAAATTTGTACGCTATCTCCAGAAGATTAACAGTCCTTAACCATGTGTCTTTTCCAACCTTTCAATCAAAAGTTAACCAACCAGTAAAAGCTAGCCAGAAAGTTTTAGTCCCAAAGTTGTCTTTTAAGCAACAATTCAATACCTACGCTAGCATTCCTGCCATTCAACCCTAAATACATTTTAAACCCTTAATTTATACCAGCCTGAAATGTATTTTTTCAACTCACTGACAAAAATAAATATATTAGTGAATATATACTCTGTTCAGTAGAACAGCAAGCAGAGCACGGATAAAAGATGTGAACACTTGACAACATGAGGATCTGACAAATCCATAGGAGCAAGAGACAAAATGAGTTATTCCAGCAGCAGCAACGTTGACTTTTTCAGAACATTTCCAAATATACGATTTACACCAAAGTGCAAATAGGTATGTACTGTATATAGTTTATATTGTATATTCATATGTTCTAATTTGCTCTTGCAAGAAGATTGAGGCTTTTGAGTATTATGGCACATTTCAAAACATCACAGGTCATACTAGATCAACAATAGGTCATGCAAACTTTTAGATACAGTAATATTTGTGACCAAAATGTTTAATTCATATATTAATATTTGATAACACATTTAAAAAGCAGAACATTAATATTTGTATCAGGATATATGTTAGCAGATAAAATATATTTACAGCAATGCTCTCAAAGTGTGTTACCATAATCAACGATCTGAAACTGCACATCTACATACTCCTATGCCATAGGTCAATGGTGCTGGGAAATTAAAAGCCTTGTATGAGAATGAAAGACAACAGCCTGCCCCCAAAAAAACTTTAAAAAAGCCTATTAAAACCAACCAACCAGTGCTTTTCTAAATCAACTCCCTACAACCCCTTAGGGATGGGAGAATTCTCTCAACCTAGCACCAATGAAACTCCTTCCACTGTAATTCGTGCACCAACCGTTAGTGACATGTATTTTACAAATTATATATAACAGTGTACAAAACATTAGGGACACCTGCTCTTCCATGATAGACTGACCAGGTAAAAACTACGATCCCTTATTGATGTCACTTCTTAAAGGGGAGGAGACGGGATAAATAATGATTTTTAAGCCTTGAGACATGGGTTGTGTATGTGTGCCATTGAGGTTAAATGGGCAAGACAAAAGTTTTAAGTGCCTTTAAACGTGGCATGGTAGTAGGTGCCAGGCGTACCAGTTTGAGTGTGTGTCAAGAACTGCAACACAACTGGGTTTTTCACACAACAGTTTCCTGTGTATTTCAAGAATGGGCCACCACCCAAAGCACATCAAGCCAACTTTGACGACGATGGGACGTATTGGAGTCAACATGGGCCAGCATCCCTGTGGAACGCTTTCGACACCTTGTAGAGTCCGTGCCCGGACAAATTGAGGCTGTTCTGAGGGCAAGTGGGGTGGGGGGGGGTTGCAACTCAATATTAGGAAGGTGTTCCCAATGTTCTGTACACTCAGTGTATAGCAATATATTTATGTATATACCTCCAGTGTGTATACAATCCACAATGGGATCAGAACCACCTTGTTGTGACATGACTGTCTCAGAAGGGGTGCATGCAAGAAGGCAGTTACCCAATTCAATGTAAGAAATCAGCACTGCGATTTGTGACTGCACCGTTAGCCTAAATTGTTTTCAGGGTAGGAAAAAGGCTCAAAATAGTAAGCTTCTCTCTATGAGGAAAGACAGCCATATCTGGTATGGATTCCTATCCCTCTGCCTCGTCCGTGTTGCCCTTTCCTCAAATTTAGTCGGCATCTGGAAGCCTCCGAAGGATCTTACTCTGGAGTAAGGGCCTCACGCCTCGTTAAAGCTTGGTCCATTAACATCTGTTAGGGATTCATCTGCAGTCGCTCTTAAAACAGATCCCGTAGAAGTAGTTGGATTTTTTTTTGATTAAAGAATTTTGTACATTGAATAATTTTTTTGTTTTACATTTTGGCTTGATTATTGGTTTGTTTTCTTAAAGACAGAGTGATCTTAGGAGGACAAGCAATGTGAGAGAGAGAAATGTGTGAGAGCACAGTCCACTTCACTTGGCTGTCATCATCTGCACAAACTCTGGAAGGCAGAACAAAACAGGGAGAAAAAAATAAGAAATCCACAAGAATAAAGGGCATTCAGTTAACAATGATTACATCCCAAGGCATATAAGATTGGAACATGAGGAATCAATGTCTTCAATACTATTTTCAATTCAATGAACAGTGATTATTTATTAAGCTGTGAGGGAGCATGTCATGTATATAAACCAATCTTTTTGCCTTTCTTTTTTGCATCAAAGCAAATAGAAATAAAGCGCACAAAACCAGTTTGTCCCTACCCGAGGACTAGAGGAAAGCCTGAAGCGTTGCTTCAGTGTAAATACAAGCCATGTCCTGGCTTAACTGACAGGGGCAACAGTGGAAAGACACCGACTTCAAAAAACTCACAGTAGATATGAGGATGAGCAGGATGAGGGAGGAAAAGGAGGAGAGAGAAAAATGCCATTTTTTAAGATAATCTATTGCCCTTAGGAGAGCTTTTTTGCAAATCTTAAGGTACCGGGGAAGTTTAAGAAATACAGTGATAGCTCCACCTTGGCTTGCAACGGGCTTACTAAGGGGAGCTTCCACCATTTTGTTTCCACCTATCCATTTCCTTTAGATCTGCAAACACGAGCGGGAAAGCGGAAGGACGTTGAGCTCACCCTCATAGTTGACCTGTCCGTCTCCATCGATGTCGGCCTCGCGGATCATCTCGTCCACCTCCTCGTCTGTGAGCTTCTCCCCGAGGTTGGTCATGACGTGCCGCAGCTCTGCCGCGCTGATGTAGCCATTCCCATCCTACAGGGAGAACAGGCTCATTCAATAGGCAAAGAGCGAAGGCTCTACATACAGTACTTTGACCTGTCAGAATGAGATTAGGTCTAAACAAGAGTTTCCTATCTGAACAATCAGTGACATCTCCCTCTCCTGAACACAGCCCGGGCTTATCTGGTCTGCTGGTAAATTAAAATGGTCCCTGGCTGCCCCATCTGTGTGACAGCCAGAGACATGCATGGCTCTGGTCCATCTGCTCACCCAGCCGCAGCCTGGCGTTCTCTGGCTCTAGCGCTGCCAAGTCTCAAGATTCGCAAAGGGAGAGATGATAAACAGAGCAGGGGAATGCTGACACAGACTGGCATCCTAGCAGACTGGCACCGTAGCAGTAACCAAGGTTCTTCAGGACAGTTGCAGAAATGTCCCAAGGAAACAAACCTTAGTCACATTGATCCGTCAAATAGGCTGCAAACAAACAACCGCAAATACACACTCCCAAAATCACAAGGCTCTGTTTAAAGGGGTTGCATTGTTCCAGGCTGCACAAAGCAATATAAACCCAGCCAATGAGCTCTCCCTATTAGCTTGTGACTCAGATGTCTGCACTGCAATAATCTGCCTGCGGGTAACATTATACTCCGCTCCCTGTCCACAAACAAAGCCCTCCTCTCAGCAACACAGTTAAGGAGACACAACCATGATGACTAACACATCAGGATTGCAGAGGCATGTACACGAGCAGTGGCGCCATTGTCCATCACACGTTCAACATCACATTCCTAAAACATGAAGTGTTAGTCTCTCTCTCCCCCCTACAATCCCTTTGGTCCAATATTCACAACTCCACACAAAAAAAACTAAAACAGATCAACAAAATGGCTCATGTTCCAAAACACTAAGCACATTTCCAATTGACTGGGTACAACAATCAAAAGGAGATGGTGTGGAGCGCGAGTACCTTATCAAAGACTCTGAAGGCTTCTCTGATCTCCTCCTCGCTGTCTGTGTCCTTCATCTTCCTTGCCATCATTGTCAGGAACTCTGGGAAATCGATCGTTCCATTACCTGAGGACAAACAAGACAGTCTTGATTTTACGTTTGTGTGCACAGACAAAGACTCATTTTATTTCAGAAAGAGCAGTGTTGAGATCTTGTTGGGACATTTTGGAATGAGCTCAAAAACAATATCCTCTTTGCATCCGATTGCAAGGGCAGCACCATTGACTCAATCTCCATTTTTAAGTAGTCCATTTTCTTCTTCTATGAGTTGACAAAAACTGAAAGGGTGCAAGACACCACCTAGTGTGTTGTTTGAACAGATAAAAGCCAAGGTTGGCGCATTTCTGCCACCTCACAAGTATAATTCATTGGCTGATCCCTGCTGATGACCCGGGTGGAATCATGTGATCCTTCCTTAACCCATAGGAAGTCCCACCTAGTTTACTACTGTCAAAATGGTGGAAGCCCTAAATGGCAATAGTAAATGGGGTTTTTTGTATGCACCAACTTTACCATTGCTTATTGGCCAAAAACAACAAGTGGGGTTTTTGGATAAACAAGCTTAGAACTTACACGCTTTGTTCTATGAGATAATGTTCATCAGACAACGTCACTTTGTGAATTATGAAACACTTATGTAATCAATACAAGCACATACAGGCTTCATAATTTATAAACGGAATGTTAACGGACTGATATTTTATAGAACACAACGTGAAAGATCTCCTAAGCCAGTGTTAACCTCAGATCTTATCGGCTTTTATACCAAAACCCCATTCATTTCCCCCATAGGAATGGCTGAACGAGCCAAAAAGGTAAATCATTTCCGGTTTTAGGACTACATGCTGACGAGCTGCATGTCCATGCCAAAGACATGTTAAATCCATCTAGAGTCCTCCAACTCTGCGGGTGAGCCTCTGTTGTGTGGGAACATTGGATATTTGAAATGTGATCCACCATGAAACCAGAGCCATGGTGCCATCCAGGGAGGGCGGCAGGTAGCCAAGTGGTTAAGAGCGTTGGGCCAGTAATTATGCAATGTTTGTGTGTGCGTTCCCATTCATCCACCATGTCAATAATGTACAAGGGTCAGCCTTGTTGGGTTCTGACCATACGTGTGCATCAGCAAGTGTGAATGAGTAAGTCAGTGTGTGTGTGTGTGTCATTGTACACATCTCTCTAATCTTACCATCAGCGTCTACCTCGTTGATCATGTCCTGTAGTTCTGCCTCAGTAGGGTTCTGTCCCAGAGAGCGCATGACAGTGCCCAGCTCCTTGGTGGTGATGGTGCCGTCACCGTCCTTGTCGAACAGTGAGAACGCCTCCTTGAACTCTGATTACGGGAACGGTGTGGGATTGGTGGAAATTACTATATTGGCTATGTCCAGTCTAAATTGTCTTCCTATCCTTCATCTGCACTGATGTGAGAGAACTGGACAGGTAAGGGCAAATTCCCAGAATGCATTCAAACATATTGATTTCACACAATTGTGCAGATGAAGAAAAAACAACATACAAATACTAAAGAATGGTTTGTACAAGATTAGTAGCAGTTGTACAAACTAAACAGGCAGAGCAGCCTACAATGTTGGTCACTAGTACTACCTTGAGGAGTCAAGAGCCTAAGGACCCACATTATCTGCCAACCGACGTGAACTCAGTCACGTCTACTAACTGGGATTGAAGAGCTTTGAAAATGGACAGAAAGAACCTCACTGTTCAGGGTTAGGGATAGTACTCACCAGCAATCTGCTCCTCAGTCAGTTGGTCAGCCTGTGAAGATGAGAGGAAGCAAGAGTGAGAGTTGTCCACTGCCCCTGATATATTATAGCCTAATTGAGGTAAATTACGCCAGTCGCCTAATGGCTGCTCTTTTACTCCTATGTGTAAAACCATACCTGCTCCATCGTATTCACATGAGATCAGATGAGTTGACATGGCAGTGATACGCTCACTCATAACCTCAGTGCTCACAGGAGTAGGACAACGTTCACATGCACACTGATACCACATTATTATTTGGAATACTCAAGTATTCTGTTTGAGTTGACGCATATAAGCATTTCCGGTTTACAATAACCCGAAAACGGGATAATGTGGCATGTAAACATCTTACCCAGTTAATATTTTTTTCCGTGGTCAATCCTCCATAATTTCTTTGGCTGATATTCTGTATTGGACCACATAGCGTACTGGCTACTTTCACCCCTACATTTCTGCTTATAATTTCCGACATTTGGTAGGCCACGTTTCTCAACTAGTTAGATACATACAGCTTCTCTTCTGTCATAGCCTAACTAGCCCCAGAACACTAAATACAGTAGTGCTCACCAGAATGCCTTACATGGATAGAATCAACGCATTAGTAATCTAGTTAACACAGGATATTTTCCAGAATATTTAAAAAATGTGGTCACTGATCTTAGGCCAGTTAGCGCATTCCCGCCAATTAGATCTGTTTCTAGTACTTGCAATTTCAAATCAAACTTTATTGGTCTCAGTTTTGCAGGTGCAACAATTGCTTGTTTATAGCTACAACAGTGTAGTAATACCTAGCAAATTAATTTAAAACCACAACGCAGAAAAATAAATAAATATCAGCACGAGCAAAACAAAGCACGAACCACTGCATTTAACCACGGAAAGAGGACTGTGAATATGGCCGAATATGAACAGTGTAGTTATTCCCTCCTCAAGGCAATCAAACATGCGAAATGTCAGTATAGGGGCACAGTAGTGGCAATTCAACGGCTCAGACCCTGCCACATACGTCTCGTGTCTATAGGAAACGACGTCTCACTTCCAGACAAACTAAACACCTTTGCCCGCTTTGAGGATAATACAGTGCCACCGTCGCGGCCCACTAACAAGGACTGTCCTCCCACCCTTCTCTGTGGTCGACATGAGTAAGACATTTAAACTTTTTAACTTCTCTAGGGTAGGGGGCAGCATTCGGAATTTTGGATGAAAAGCGTGTCCAAATTAAACTGCCTGCTACTCAGTCCCAGAAGATAGGATATGCATATAATTAGTAGATTTGGATAGAAAACACTAAAGTTTCCAAAACTGTTAAAATAATGTATGTGAGTATAACAGAACTGATATGGCAGGCAAAAACCAGAGGAAAATCCAACCAGGAAGTACTATTATTTTGAAAGGCTATTTTTCCATTGAAAGCCTATACACCATACAAAGACTTAGGACCGACCCATGTGACCAGTCTTTAGGCATCGTTTCAGGCTTTTACTCTGAAAAACTTTCAATCAGTGGCCAGTGGAAATTTCCATTCATCAGCCATGCGCCCTGATCGTGAACCCACCTTGTTTCTCCTTTCCTATCGACAAAGCTTTTGTCCAGTTGAAATATTATTATTTATGACAAAAACAGGAGGATTGATTTTAAAACATCGTTTGGCATGTTTCTACTAACTTTTATTGTACTTATAAAAAAAAACGTTTAGTCCTGGAATTAGTGCACGCGCCTTCTGCATTCGGATTACTGGACAAAAGGCGAACAAAAATGAGGGTTTTGCTCATAAAGAGGGACATTATCAAACAAAGCAAACATTTATTGTCTAACATGGAGACATGGGTGTGTCACCAGATATAGATCAAAGGTAAGTGATTCATTTTAATGCTATTTCTGACTTTTGTGACACCTCTCCTTGTTTGGAAAATGGCTGTATGGGTTTGTGGCTAGGAGCTGACCTAACATAATCGCAAAGTGTGCTTTCACCGTAAAGCATTTTTGAAATCTGACTCAGCGGTTGCTTTAAGGAGAAGTTTATCTATATTTCCATGCTTAATACTTGTATCGTTTATCAATGTTTATCATGAGTATTTCTGTTATTTGATGTGGCTCTCTGCACTTTTACCGGATGTTTGTTTGAGACAATGCATTTCTGACCATAACGCGCCAATGTAAACTGAGATTTTTGGATACAAATATGAACTTTAGCGGGGGGAAAAACATGCATGTATTGTGTAACAAGAATATCCTATGAGTAACATCTGATGAAGATCAAAGGTTAGTGATTAATTCTCTCCATTTCTGCTTTTTGTGAATCTTCAGCTGGAAAAATGTATTTTTCTGTGACTAGGTATTGACCTAACATAATCGTTTGCTGTGCTTTCGCAGTAAAGCCTTTTGAAATCGGACACTGTGGTTGGATTTACAAGAAGATTATCTTTAAAATGGTGGATAATATTGTATGTTTGAGGAATTTTAATTATGGGATTTCTGTTTTGAATTTGGCGCCCTGCAATTTCACTGGCTGTTGTCGAGGTGGGACGCTAGAGTCCCCTGGTACCAGAGAGGTTAACCCTCGCAAGGCTGCTGGCATCCGTAGCCACATCCCCAACCATGCGCAGACCAGTTGGCTGGTGTGTTTAGACATATTCAGTTGCTCCCTATCCCAGTCTGCTGTCCCAACTTGCTTCAAGATGGGTACAGGAACAATGGTGGCCAAGGCGGCAAAGATAACTGAACTAAATTACTATCGCCCCATAGCACTCACTTCTGTCATCATGAAGTGCTTTGAGAGAGTAGTCAAGGATCATATCACCTCCACCATACCTGCCACCCTAGACCCACTTCAGTTTGCATACCGCCCAAATAGGTCCAAAGATGCAATCGCCATCACACTGCACAATCCCATCTAGACAAGCGGAATACCTATGTAAGAATGCGATTCATTGACTACAGCTCAGCATTCAACACCATAGTATCCTCCAAGCTCATCATTAAGCTGGAGGCCCTGGGTCACAAGCTCGCCCTATGCAACTGGGTCAGGGACTTTGACGGGCCTCCCCCAGGTGGTGATGGTAGGAAACAACATCTCCACTTCGCTGACCTTCAACACTGGGACGCCACAAGGGTGCGTGCTTAGCCCCCTCCTGTACTCCCTGTTCACCCATGACCGTGCCATTTTCTGATCACGCTTATTCCTCATGGTATCCACTTACGTTCCATTGCTCATGAAGACAAAGGAATACTCCGGTTGGAACTTTATTGAAGCTATATGTTAAAAACATCCTAATGATTGATTCTGTACTTAGTTTGAAAAGTTTATCTGACCTGTAATATAACTTTGAAGTTTTTGTCCGACGTAACACTGACCAGAATGAGCGTTTGTATATACACTGCTCAAAAAAATAAAGGGAACACTTAAACACCACAATGTAACTCCAAGTCAATCACACTTCTGTGAAATCAAAACTGTCCACTTACGAAGCAACACTGATTGACAATACATTTCACATGCGGTTGTGCAAATGGAATAGACAACAGGTGGAAATTATAGGCAATTAGCAAGACACCCCCAATAAAGGAGTGGTTCTGCAGGTGGGGACCACAGACCACTTCTCAGTTCCTATGCTTCCTGGCTGATGTTTGGTCACTTTTGAATGCTGGCAGGGCTTTCACTCTAGTGGTAGCATGAGACGGAGTCTGCAACCCACACAAGTGGCTCAGGTAGTGCAGCTCATCCAGGATGACACATCAATGCGAGCTGTGGCAAGGTTTGCTGTGTCTGTCAGCGTAGTGTCCAGAGCATGGAGGCGCTACCAGGAGACAGGCCAGTACATCAGGAGACAGGCCAGTACATCAGGAGACGTGGAGGAGGCCGTAGGAGGGCAACAACCCAGCAGCAGGACCGCTACCTCCGCCTTTGTGCAAGGAGGAGCAGGGGGAGCACTGCCAGAGCCCTGCAAAATGACCTGCAGCAGGTCACAAATGTGCATGTGTCTGCTCAAACGGTCAGAAACAGACTCCATGAGGGTGGTAGTATGAGGGCCCGACGTCCACAGGTGGGGGTTGTGCTTACAGCCCAACACCGTGCAGGACGTTTGGCATTTGCCAGAGAACACCAAGATTGGCAAATTCGCCACTGGCGCATCTGTGCTCTTCACAGATGAAAGCAGGTTCACACTGAGCATGTGACAGACAGTCTGGAGATGCCGTGGAGAACGTTCTGCTGCCTGCAACATCCTCCAGCATGACCGGTCTGGCGGTCGGTCAGTCATGGTGTGGGGTGGCATTTCTTTGGGGGGCCGCACAGCCCTCCATGTGCTCGCCAGAGGTAGCCTGACTGCCATTAGGTACCGAGATTAGATCCTCAGACCCCTTGTGAGACCATATGCTGGTGCGGTTGGCCCTGGGTTCCTCCTAATGCAAGACAATGCTAGACCTCATGTGGCTGGTGTGTCAGCAGTTCCTGCAAGAGGAAGGCATTGATGCTATGGACCGCCTGTTCCCCAGACCTGAATCCAATTGAGCACATCTGGGACATCATGTCTCGCTCCATCCACCACAGACTGTCCAGGAGACGGGCTATATAAATGGACATTTTGGGTATACATGGACGGATTTAAATCGGAAAAAATACCCAATTGTGATGTTTATAGGACATATAGGAGTGCCAACAAAGAAGCTCATCAAAGGTAATGAATGTTTTATATTTTATTTCTGCGTTTTGTGTAGCGCCGGCTACGCTAATTATTTTGTTTATATCCCCTTCAGGTATTTCGGGGTGTTGCATGCTATCAGATAATAGCCTCTCATGCTTTCACCGAAAAGCATTTTAAAAATCTGACATGTTGGCTAGATTCACAACGAGTGTAGCTTTAATTCAGTACCCTGTATGTGTGTTTTAATGAAAGTTAGAGTTTTATCGAGTACTATTAGCATTTGGCGTTGCGCACTTCCATTTCCTGTTGGCTAGGTGAGACGCTGGCATCTCAGTGGCTGTAAGAGGTTATTAAGGAGAGGTATATCTATAATTCCATGTGTAACACTAGTATTATCATCTACATTTATGATGAGTATTTCTGTTGAATGATGTGGCTATGCAAAATCACCGGATGTTTTTGGAACTAGTGAATGTAACGCGCCAATGTAAACTCATATTGATAAATATGAACTTTATCAACCAAAACATACATGTATTGTGTAACATGAAGTCCTATGAGTGTCATCTGATGAAGATGATCAAAAGGTGAGTGATTCATTTTTCATCTCTATTTGTGTTTGTGACTCTAGCTGGAAAATCTTTGGCTTGAAAATGGCTGTGTCTTTCTGTGGCTATGTGGTGACCTAACAATCGTTTGTGGTGCTTTTGCTGTAAAGCATATTTGAAAAATCCGACACAGTGGTGGGATTAACAAGATTAGCTTTAAAATGGTATGAGATACATGTATGTATGAGGAACTTTAAATGTTTTGAAATTGGCGCCCTGCACTTTCACTGGCTGTTGTCATATTCCACATCGAAAGGAGAAGGTGGAAAGTTAAGTTCCTTGGCATACATGTCACAGACAAACTGGTCCACCCACACAGACAGCGTGGTGAAGAAGGCACAACAGTGCCTCTTCAACCCCAGGAGGCTGAAGAAAATTGCGCTCGTCACCTAAAACCCTGACAAACATTTACAGATGCACAAATCGAGAGCATCCTGTCGGGCAGTATCGCTGCCTGGTACAGCAACTGCACCGCCCTCAATCGCAAGGCTCTCCAGAGGGCGGTGCGGTCTGCACAACCCATCACCGGGGGCAAACTACCTGCCCTCCAAGACACCTATAGCACCCGATGTCACAGGAAAGCCAAAAAGATCAAGAACAGCCGCCCGAGCCACTGCCTGTTCATCCCGCTACCATCCAGAAGACGAGGTCAGTACAGGTGCATCAAAACATGGACCGAGAGACTGAAAAACAGTTTCTACCTCAAGGCCATCAGACTGTAAAAAGCCCTCACTAACAGAGGCTGCTGCCTACCTACAGACCAGAAATCAATGTCCACTTTAATAACTGAATAACTAGTCATTAATAAATGCCACTTTAATGTTTAGATATGTTGCATGTTTCATCTCATATGTACAGATGAAGTCAGAAGTTTACCTTTGCCAAATACATTTAAACTCAAGTTTTTCACAATTCCAAACATTTAATCAGTTCAATCCTTTCCCTCTCTTAGGTCAGTTAGGATCACCACTTTATTTTAAGAATGTGAAATGTCAGAATAAAAGTAGAGAGAATTATTTATTTCAGCTTTTATTTCTTTCATCACATTTAAATTGTTAAAAACTTGGGTTAAACATTTCAGGTAGGCTTCCAGAAGCTTCCCACAATAAGTTGGGTGAATTTTGGCCCATTCCTCCTGACAGACCTTGTGTAACTGAGTCAGGTTTGTAGGCCTCCTTGCTCGCACACGCTTTTTCAGTTCTGCCCACAAATGTTTTATAGGATTGAGGTCAGGGCTTTGTGATTGGCCACTCCAATAGGTTAACTTCGTTGTCCTTAAGCCATTTTGCCACAACTTTGGAAGTATGCTTGGGGTCGTTTGGGATGGTGTTCTTCGGCTTGCAAGCCTGACCCGCTTTCCTCCAAACATAACGATGGTCATTATGGCCAAACAGTTCTATTTTTGTTTCATCAGTCCAGAGGACATTTCTCCAAAAAGTATGATCTTTGTCTACATGTGTAGTTGCAAACCGTAGTCTGGCTTTTTATTGCGGTTTTAGAGCAGTGGCTTCTTCCTTGCTGAGCGGCCTTTCAGGTTATGTCTATATAGGACTCATTTGACTGTGGATATAGGTACTTTTGTACCGGTTCCCTCCAGCATCTTCACAAGGTCCTTTGCTGTTGTTCTGTGATTGATTTGCAATTCTCGCACCAAAGTACGTTCATCTCTTGGAGGCAGAATGCGTATCCTTCCTGAGCGGTATGATGGCTGCGTGGTCCCATGGTGTTTATACTTGCGTACTATTGTTTGTACAGATGAACGTGGTACCTTCAGGCGTTTGGAAATTGCTCCCAAGGATTAACCAGACTTGTGGAGGTCTAAAAAAAATAAATTCTGAGGTCTTGGCTGATTTCTTTTGATTTCCCCATGATGTCAAGCAAAGAGGCACTGCGTTTGAAGGTAGGCCTTCAAATACATCCACAGGTACACCTCCAATTGACTCAAAGTATATCAATTAGCCTATCAGAAGCTTCTAAAGCCATGACATTTTCTGGAATTTTCCAAGCTGTTAAAAGGCACAGCCAACTTAGTGTATGCAAACTTCTGACCCACTGGAATTATGATACATTGAATTAAGTGAAATAATGTCTGTAAACAATTGTTGGAAAATGACTTGTGTCTTGCAAAGTTGATGTCCTAACCGACTTGCCAAAACTATAGTTTGTTAACAAGACATTTGTGGAGTGGTTGAAAAACAAGTTAATGATTCCAACCTAAGTGTATGTAAACTTCCGATTTCAAATGTATTTTACACCATCTATTGCGTCTTGCCTATGCCGCTCGGTCATTGCTCATCCATATATTTAAATATTCTTATTATATCCAATTACTTGTGTGTGTGTGTGTGTGTGTGTGTATTAGGTAGTTGTTGGGGAATTGTTAGACATTACTGCACTGTCGGAACTAGAAGCACAAGCATTTTGTAACACTCGCATTAACATCTGCTAACCATGTATGTGACCAATACAATTTGATATATACAGTACAAGTCAGAAGTATGGACACACCTACTCATTCAAGGGTCTTTCCTTTGAAGACATCAGAACTATGAAATAATAGATATGCATGTAGTAACCAACAAAAAAAAGGTAAAAATCTAAATATATTTTATATTCCTCAAAGCAGCCACCCTTTGCACACTCTTGGCATTCTCTCAGCAATCTTCATGAGGAATGCGTTTCCAACCATTTTGAAGGAGTTTCCACATATGCTGAGCACTTGTTGGTTGCTTTTCTATCACTTTGCGGTCCAACTCATCCCAAACCATCTCAAAATGGGTTGAGGTCAGGTGATTGTGGCAGCCAGGTCATCTGATGCAGCACTCCATCACTTTCCTTCTTGGTAAAATAGCCCTTTCTACGGCCTGGAGATGTGTTGGGTCAATGTCCTGTTGAAAAAAAGAAATGATAGTCCCACTAAGCGCAAACCATGGGATGGCGTATTGCTGCAGAATGCTGTAGTAGCCATGCTGGTTAAGTGTGCCTTGAATTCTAAATCACTGAGAGTGTCACCAGCAAAGCACCCCCACACAATCACACCTTCTCCTCCATGCTTCACAGTAGAAACCACACATGCGTGGATCCTCCATTCACTAGTTCTGCATCTCACAATAGACACAGCAGTGTCAAATTTGGACTCATCAGACCAAAGGACTACTTTCCACCGGTCTAATGTCCATTGCTCGTGTTTCTTGGCCCAAGCAAGTCTTATTTTTATTGGTCTCCTTTAGTAGTTTCCTTGCAGCAATTTGACTATGAAGGCCTGATTCATGCAGTCTCCTCTGAACAGTTGATGTTGAGATGTGTCTGATATTTGAGATGCAATTTCTGAGGCTGGTAACTAATGAACGTATCCTCTGCAGCAGATGTAACTCTGGGTATTCCTTTCCTGTGGCGGTCCTTATGAGAGCCAGTTTCATCATACGTTTTATGGTTTTTGCGACTGCACTTGCTCCGCATTGACTGACCTTCATGTCTTGAAGTAAGAATGAACTGTCGTTTCTCTTCGCTTATTTGAGCTGTTCTTGTCATATTCCTGTTTGGTAAAAGACCAAGTCCATACTGTCTTCTGAATACCACCCCTACCTTGTCACAACACAACTGATTGGCTCAAATGCATTAAGGAAAGAAATGGCGGTGGTAGCAGAAGCAGGCGCGTAAAGATTAATTCAAACAGCACTTTTGTGCGTTTTGCCAGCAGCTCTTCGTTGTGCGTCAAGCATTGCACTGTTTATGACTTCAAGCCTATCAACTCCCGAGATGAGGCTGGTGTAACCGATGTGAAATGGCTAGCTAGTTAGCACACGCTAATTGCGTTTCAAACTTCACTCGCTCTGAGCCTTGGGGTGGTTGTTTCCCTTGCTCTGCATGGGTAACGCTGCTTCGAGGGTGGCTGTTGTCGTTGTGTTGTTGGTTCGAGCCCAGGGAGGAGCGAGGAGAGGGACGGAAGCTTTACTGTTACACTGGCAATACTAAAGTGCCTATAAGAACATCCAATAGTCAAAGGTTAATGAAATACAAATGGTACAGAGGGAAATAGTCCTATAATAACTACAACCTAAAACGTCTTACCTGGGAATATTGAAGAGTGATGTTAAAAGAAACCACCAGCTTTCGTATGTTCTCATGTTCTGAGCAAGGAACTGAAACGTTAGCACATTTTGCACTTTTACTTTCTTCTTCAACACTTTGTTTTTGCATTATTTAAACCAAATTGAACATGTTTCATTATTTACTTGACTAAATTGATTTTATTGATGTATTATATTAAGTTAAAATAAGTGTTCATTCAGGGTTGTTGTAATTGTCATTATTAAAAATAAAATTGTCCGATTAATCGGTATCGGCTTTTTTGGTCCTCCAATAATCGGTATTGAAAAATCAGAATCGGTCGACCTCTAATCAAGGCTACTTCGAAGAAACTCAAACATAAAATCTCTTTTCATTTGTTTTAACACTTGTTTGGTTACTATATTATTTCATCATTTTTGATATCTTCAATATTATGCTATAATGTAGAAAATAGTAAAAAATAAAGAAAACCCCTTGAATGAGTAGGTGTCCAAACTCTTGTCTGGGACTGTGGCGCTTAGACACACACACATATATACATATACATATATACACACACACACACACACACATATATATATATATAGCAGGTATCCTAGTGGTTAGAGCGTTGGACCGAAAGGTTCAAGATCGAATCACCAAGCTGACAAGGTAAAAATCTGTCGTTCTGCCCCTGAACAAGGCAGTTAACCCACTGTTCCTAGGCCATCATTGAAAATAAGAATTTGTTCTTAACTGACTTGCCTAGTTAAAGAGATATATATATATATACACACACAGTATATAAAATGGTGTAAGAAACTGGGCGACAATGTGTCTGCTCCATTGAGATTTCCACCCAGAGCGTGCTCGGAGGCCTTATTCTCCCTCCCATCAGTTGAGGACGAAGGTCTTATGAGGCCTGTCTCAGTCAGTCAGCCAGCACACTTTGGGCTGAGGAAGTGTGATCAGGGATGGGTATAAATACACCTCAGTACACCTGCTATAATTAGAGTGGCACGAACAGGGTCGCCAATGTAGCACAGTGTCTATTACCATCTGTTGCTTTTTGTGGGTCTTTAGATTTGTCACCACATGTATAGCATTAATTGCTTGAGAGGGAAAGTGTGCACATCTGTGAAAGTGTGCATGCACCTCAGAAAATAAAACACCAAGGGAATAGGTTAGTGTGCACAACTGACAAAGCCAGGGGCACACTGATTTTAATCAAGACATGTTCATTACAGTTAAAACACATTTTAAAAATATAGTTATTAGTCCATTGTTGAGAAAGTCTTAATGTTTTGCTTGTCAGCACTCAAGTTATCAAAATATGAATATCATCCCCATATGATGCATTTTGCATTATATGATTCTGCATTTAGCAGAAGTTCAGTACAGTTAAGAAAGAATTTAGCCCAGGACATGTACTCTGCTCTCTCAGTGAGTCACATCAGGAGAGGAAGAAGGAAAGGGCAGCAAGCAAGCAGACTGCAGCTTATTCTGTCCACACAGCTGGATGAGGAAGCAAGCAGTGGTTAAGGATTCAGTTAGTGTAGTCCTGGGTGTGAGCATTTATAAGCTAGTGTCAAGCACCAAATGACTCAGGAAAACAGTGTTGTCTTTGAGAAGTAATGAGATCCCATGTGCCATACTGTACAGTCCTGGTTAAAGGCTGTTAATATCGTATTCACTGTGAGGTAGTGAATTGTTGCGGTCTTTGGCGGGCAGATTGCAAGATCTTCAGATTGTTAATTGCGTTTTATCCTTTAAGGCAAAACAAACCACCATGAATAATGCAGACTTAGCACCAAGGCCTCACTTTCATCCCCCAAAACAGCAATTTCGAGGGATAAAGCAGAGCACATGCCTTCGTTTGTCACGCAAGGTATTTTAGTCTCATTTTTGCAACGCATGCACTGCGGATCCAGTGTCAGTATACTGCACCAACCATGTGGTTCAATGCAGGGGGGGCGGAAGGCGTGTGGTAGAGAGGGGCAAGGAAGGAGGGGTGGTAACGAAGATCATTCACGAACAGCAGACTGCGGATCAACGTGGTGCAATACGCAACAACACCACCGGCGAAGGCTCAAATGTCGCGAAAATTTCGTTTTCAATACCTACGCAACACGATGCACAACAAGTATTACTAGCTAGATCATATTGCCAGCTGGCTATGTTATTGAAAACATGACACAACACAAGTTCACTTGCCAACTAATACTATCGAGTAAGTTCATTCAATTGGCAGTGTTAGGTTATAACATCAAACAGCGCTAACCACAAGCACAACGCCCACTCACCATTCGTACACCAACATTAACTAGATAACGTTAACTCCGATACGAGTCAAACAAATGACCTTAGCTAGCCGTATGTAAAATTAGCCATGGCTAACTCCTCGACAAACAATAAGGGCCCACAATCAAGAGTTGTCTTATTGTCCGTAATCCACTGAGTCCTTATGAGCTTTTCCAACTGCCATTTCGTGGTTATTGCAACGCCGAGCCAACAGCCCGGCCAGGTGGTGATATGAACAGTTGTGCTGCCAAACCGATAAATTTTGTCAGTCACATCTTATTTAACTAGCTAGTTTACGGACATATAGCTAGTTAACAACAGACGTTGCTCGAACCCAATACGAATTCATGTTAGCTAGATAACTAGCTAGCGAATTTATGACAGTCAGGTAACGTTAGCTAGCTGGCTATAGCATTCGCTTGGATGTGTGTGGCTATACTCACCATTTTATTATGTTAGGTCTTCAAACTTGGAAAATATGAAGTACTAAATAGTCAATGTTCCCCTTGTGGCTGGCAAACTACCTGTAGTCAACGTATATATCGTTGTTTAGTCCTGAAATGTTATTCGTTAGTCTCTTCTCTGCGAAGTTGCCCGGAAACACTAGGGACCGCGTCACTGCCGATGTGGCCTCATTTGCACTATATCGCTCCGCGAAGTGACATATTTCGCCCCCCCCCCCCCATCCCACGAACCTGCCAATCTTAACTGCACACCAAATGCGTCAGAATAATAATTTATTCACTTTATATTGACCACTGCACCCACTCATTGCCTAGAACGTCCCGTTACTCATTAAAAAAAGAATGTAATTGTCCTATTTGCACTATTTGCTTGCGCTACGCTCGTGCATTGACGAGAAGCAGACGCGCTCGTTATTTCAGTCTATCGAAGCGGTGAACAATAGCCAATATTTGAAATGGATATACTGCACATTGTAATTTGATCGCTATTATTTTTGATCAAGTATGACCACAGTGGTGCAATGAGATGAGCTTCAACTTGGTCAATGTAACGCAGATCCTTATTGGTCCAGAGAAACGGGCAGAAAAGTACCCGGTTTTGTAATTGGCTGTTTGTAAACTGCATTGCGCCAAATTGGATCTATACATTGCAGAACTAATGACTTTATAATTTGCTGTTGGATAAATCGTTCACTGTGTGCTAATATAGGTTTTGAATATGCTGATTTCAGATATGACTAATTGGTCAATATGTAAACCGTTTGCAGTAGCCTAGTCTGGTAGTAGTATAGTAGTCTGACATCATGTAGGTCTATATGATAAGGAAACATGTATGATGTTGATCATATTTTTCACCTCAGTACTAATGACATTTAAATGGAACCATGCCATGGGTCTATAATAACTGCTCCTTTGTGTACATACAAGTAGAGATGTAGCAATAATTCTTAATTGCATTTGTGTGTCATATGAAGGTGGTAACAATATTTAGTCAGACCTAACTCCCACTTTTCTGTTTGTGGATCTGTATCATAGTCATCGACATAACAGACCCTGGACCAGTTATTGAGAGGCAAGGAGGAGGAAATGTCAGAGGGAATTTGCTGGAGTGTCTAGTCTTTTCTGTCCTTCATTTATTTGCACACAATAAAAAGTCAGGACAGTAGTTGAAAAAAGTTGGAACAGTAGAATATGCAGTCCATCATAACAAAATCCACATGGCTTTATCAACGTGCTCCCTCTTGTGGAGACAAACTGCATCATGAAACCACAAACAAGTGTACATGCTAAACTATGCTAAGTACTGTCCTACAACCAGCATCACAGGCCTAATGCACTTTATGGGGAGAGTAAAACTGGTTCCACGATACATTGAATACATTAAGGATACAGCATAAAAAGATGAAAAAAAGGTTCCAAGTAACTTAATTACGAAAGATTATACCTTCAGTTATCAGTGTTGTCTATATTCAGGTAAATGCCGGATATTTTGTAGCCAGTGTCCCTCCAGTTAGGAGATATCGTACCAGTCATGGTAGTCCGACTTGTGTGACATCCCCTCCGGGAAGCCTGCATCCATGTTTCCCCATTTCTCTGTCTTTGGTGGTGCTCAAACCCATGTTCCTATGGCACAAGGTTTCCACTGTGGCATCAGCACACAAGCATCTACCTGCCGGGTTTGGCAAGAACATGGGCAACAGTGGGCATCGTAGAGGTCTGTCGTGGCACAGGCAGCTACACAGATGGATCAGCTGACCCAGGATCCAGTTCAGGCCCTGTTTCTGATGACAAAGAGAGCATTGAAGAGGTTGTAGGTACAGCATAACCCCAGGAGCATGAGGAAAGCAGTTAGCCACCTGGTAGGTGACCTGGTAGGTGACCTGGTAGGTGGCCTGGTAGGTGGCTAACTGCTCCCCCCCCACACAGGGGGCTCGTCCCCTCCACTGGGGGCTCCTCCGTAGGACTCTACCTGGCTGTTTACCAGGTCCCTGAAGCCCATCCTACTGAAGGCCACGAAGCAAAATTACAGGGACACGATGTAGCTCCAGCCCTCCATGGCAGAGTAAAGCATGGAAGCACCACACGCCACACACTAGGGTAGCATCAAAAAGTACGAGAGTGACAGAATACACAGAGGGCCTCCACCCATCTTTTCGAACCCTCCATGTCTCTTTCCTCTCCTCCACCCTTGGGTTGGTTGCTGTTGTCCCGTTGCCTGCTGTTGTGTGTTCTCCTCCGGTGGCACCATCGCACGAGGAAGCCCAACATGGTGATGACCCTCTCCAGGAAGAGGTTGAAGAAGAGGATGGCAGAGCAGCCCAGCAGGCCGTAGATTACCAGGAGGACTTTGCCCTCTGTGGTGGATGGGGTCAGCATTCCAAAACCTGTCCGAGAGGGAAACAGAGAGAGTGGCGGAAAGAGGGAGTTTGTGAGGGAGTTGGCGATTGTGTCAACCGCTCCCACTGTTTCTGTGGTGATACAGTGGACAGTGCCATAATAGTGGTAAAATTTAAAAATTATTATTGCACTTCTGCAACTAAGGTTTCTAAATAGTATCTCTCCTTTCATATTTAGTTGTTGTTTCTACTGTAAATTAATTGTTAACTTTATTATTACCTATTGCGGTTTTCCCATATCTATAGCTGTTATGTCATGCACATACCCCACAGAAGAGACCCTGTAGACATGACAACACCGTTTGACAAATGTCAATACAAACCTATTACTGGTGATGACTCCATGGTCCATCCAGATCCAGCCCCTTGCATAGCAGCGGGAAGTAGGGGTGTTGAGTGTGCTGCAGCACCCTCTGGTAAATCAAAATAAATAAATAATAGTAATACAAAATAATAATAATAAATCACAAGATGTGTGAACTAGGCCTTTGTATGAGCGGACAAAAATAATCCTCAGCACACCCACGTCAATCAGTGTAGATGAAGGGGAGGAGACAGGTTAAAGAATGATTTTCAACCCTTGAGACAATTGGGATATGGATTGTGTATGTGTGCCATTCAGAGGCTGAATGGGCAAGACAAAAGATTTACAGTGGTCTGTTAGACAGACACTCACACAGGCACAGACACACGCATAAACACATGACATACGCACTATACACACAGATTTTGTGTTGTGGATAGTATGTGGTAGTAGAGTAGTGGCCTGAGGGCACACACTTAATGTGTTGTGAAATGTAATGTAAATATGGAACAAATAATTATTCAATAAAGAAATACAAACAGTTTCCTGTGTGTATCCAGAATGGTCCACCACCCAATGGACATCCAGCCAACTTGACACAACTGTGGGAAGCATTGGAGTCAACATGGGCCAGCATCCCTGTGGAACGCTTTCGACAACTTGTAGTCCATGCCCGACAAATTGAGGCTGTTCTGAGGGCGAAAGGGGTTCAACTAAATAAGAGAACGTGTTTTTTTACACTCCGTGTATATTCAGTATTCACTGCATCCAGAGCTTGTGTTGTTTCTCTCGGTCAGCAAGTCAACCCCACCTCATTCTTCTGGATAGTCATTCCCAAGCTATGCTGAAGCAATGCCTCCTTTTATCAGATCATTTGGAGATCATTCATCCAAATGGACTCTCCTATTATACTGTTATTATACTCCTAGTAGATGCTTTGACACACACCTTGCAAGTAGAGTAAGTAGACCGAGTCTTTGACAGCATCTGAGGTGTGTATGTTTACTCCCGGACTCTCCAGGCTGCTGTCTGTGAACTTACTTCTTTATTAACACAGGTGATCTTTGCCTCCATAATCACCTTTCATTGCCTGTTTATAACACTCTCCAGCTCAAATTAGTATTTTCCCTGAGTTTATTCAAAGGATATTGGCTCTAGTAGTGGTACAGCCCACTCTAATTTGTAGTGGCTCTAGAAAGGAGGATATAATATTTGAATTAGTCTCTAAAATAGCATGAAATTACATTTGACATGTGGGCTGTTCTGTTTTAAACCGTTTGTATGAAATTAAAGATGTGGTCCTCCAAACATTTGATTTTCTCTGTGTAGGTCATAGAGAGCATAGATCTCCTCAGCTGTAGTGATCTTTCTGACATGGTCAGTGTGTTAGAACTGTTTTAGTATAGTGTCACGTTTGGCTTTCTTTGAGACTCTTCCTGTCAGAGCTTGCCTACATCATACAGTAAGAGGCTGTGTGGTACACTTGAGAGTGATGTGGCTAACTGGGAAGGTATCCAAGGAGTCGGACGATCTCCCATGACAAGAGCCTGGAAGGAAAGATTCAATTTCTTGCTCACTTTCCTCTCATTTCTTGCCAAGTTTTCCCCTAAATTGTTTCTGCCGCAAGTTGTTTTCCATTCTATTTCTTTGATCGTTATAGTACCTAGTACATGTACTATTTTTGGACCACTTCAGAATTCCGACAGTTCTGAGCAATTTTTTGGTGCCTGTGTCAACTGGTTATTTTGATTTAATTTCATTGTGGTTTAGGAGGCGGAGGATTCATTAACCGGGGGTATATTCTATTGCTTTCTCCAATCACCTAAAGATCAGGGATTACCTTACGGAAGAGAGGAGGGAAGGATGCGTTTTTGAACAAACCCCCTTGAGACACCATCACATCAGTTCCTTCCATTATATTTCAGTATATATTATCATTAAAACACTAGATAGTCTTTGTAGTGTATACAATTGTTTGCCCTGTAACTGCATCCTCCCATGAATGGAACTGGACAGCTTTGATTGATGTTTGTTTATGTTGAATTGAACCAAATCTACTTTGTCTTTCATACAGCAGTTATGTTATCATGCAGATGCCAGCATGGCTGTGGCCTCCCTCCCAGCCATGTACAATAGTCAGCCTGTATTTAAATACTGCTGGAAGGAATGACACCTTGATTTAAACAGTTGTTAAAGCCTTATCCAAAGATCAGCTCTCTCTTTATCTCAAGTAGGAAAAAGGAGCAGCAAGGTTCAACCTCTACAGGATTGTGTGTTCCCTGCGGGACGGTTGATTTGCATGAGGTTGTAAGTAACAATAACATTTCCCAGGGCATAGACATATCTGATGTTGGCAGAAAGCTTCAAATCTTGTTAATCTAACTGTACTTGTCACGCCCTGACCTTAGTTATCTTTGATTTCGTTATTTATTTGGTTAGGTCAGGGTGTGACAAGGGTGGTGGGTTTCGTTTTTTGTATTTTTTGTATGTCTGGGGTTTTTATGTCTATGGTTGCCTAGATTGGTTCTCAATCAGAGGCAGCTGTTTATCGTTGTCTCTGATTGGGAACCATATTTAGGTAGCCATATTCCTTGGGTATTTCGTGGGTTATTGTCTATGTATAGTTGCATGTCAGCACGAGTAGTTTATAGCTTCATGGTTGTTTTATTGTTTTGTATAGTTTGTTTAGTGTTCTTCCTTTTATTAAAGAAGAATGTATTCACATCACGCTGCGCCTTGGTCTCATCGTTACAACGAACGTGACAGCACTGTCCAATTTACAGTAGCTATTAAAGTGAAAGAATACCATGCTATTGTTTGAGAGTGCGCAGTTATGAACTTGAAAATGTATTAATAAACCAATTAGGCACATTTGGGCAGTCTTGATACAGTTTGAACAGAAATGCAATGGTCCTTTGGATCAGTCTAAAACTTTGCACATACACTGCTGACATCAAGTGGCCCAAATCTAAATTGCGCCTAGATTCCTAAGTCATATATTGGCCTTTCTCTTGCATTTTTAACATAATGGAACAAAAAAACAACAACAAAAAAAAAGTTTTTTTTCTTTGTATTATCTTTTACCAGATCTAATGTGTTATATTCTCTTACATTAGTTTCACATTTCCATAAATGTCAGTGTTTCCTTTCAAATGGTATCAAGAATATGCATATCCTTGATTCAGGTCCTGAGCTACAGGCAGTTAGATATGTGTATGTCATTTTAGACAAAAAAAATATAAAAAAATGGTCAGATCCTTAAGAGGTCAAACAATAGTGATGTAGTGTCACATAGCATACCAAACACACAAAGCAAGTATTGTCAGGACACAGTATGTCTCTATGTAAGTCCGATAAATTAATATTCTTGATATGAATGTTTATCCTTTTAGGTTGTGAATTTCAGTCCATTTATGTGGTATGTAAATAGGATGGTAAACATGTCCATTGTACTACAGAGTGTTTCTGAAAGTGCAGCACATTATTGCCCTTATGTTCAGACGTTGTCAGCAGTACAACCTGTTGATTGATGTTCCTCTGTCCTCTCTGACAAGTGTGCTTTGTAAAAAATAAATGTAAAAAAAAAAAACATACAGATTTCAGATAAAAGGCTCAAAAACACAGATGCCTTTTTGACCTCTGTGTGTGAAGGAGTACCCTGAGGAAAAGCCTGGCTCTTGGCTAAAAAAGGGTGCTTGTTCAGGCAACGTAATCTTCTTTCGATTACGTCAGCTGATGGTTATCAACTCCGTAATGAGCATTCGCTTTCATTTTTACCAAGAGTGGTCCTTTGTAGCTAAATTGGTAGAGCATGGTGCTTGCTATGCCAAGACAGCAGGTTTGATTCCTGAGACCACCTGTAAGTAAAATGTATATAGAGTATACTGAACAAAAACAGAAATGCAACATGCAACGATTTCAAAGATTTACTGAGTTGCCGTTCATATAAGGAAACCAATCAATTGAAATAAATTAATCATGCCCTAATCTATGGATTTCATATGACTGGGGATAAAGATATACACCTGTTTGTCAAAGATACCTTTAAAAAAAGTAGGGGAGTGGATCAGAAAACCAGTCAGTATCTGGCGTGACCACAATTTGCATCATGCAGCACTACACATTTCCTTCATATAGAGTTGATCAGGCTGTTGATTGTGACCTGTGGAACGTTGTCCCACTCCTCTTCAGTGGTTGTGTGAAGTTGCTGGATATTGGCTTGAACTGGAACATGCTGTAGTACACATTGATCCAGAGCATCCCAAACATGCTCAATGGGTGACATGTCTGGTGAGTATGCAGGCCATGGAATAACTGAGACATTTTCAGCTTCCAGGAATTGTGTACAGATCCTTGCGACAGGGCCGTGTATTATCATGCTGAAACATGAGGTGATGGCAGCGGATGAATGGCACGACAATGGGCCTCAGGATCTCGTCACGGTATCTCTGTGAATTCAAATTACCGTTGATAAAATGCAATTTTGTTTGTTGTCCGTAGCTTGTGACTGCCCATACCATAACCTCACAGTCACCATGGGGCACTCTGTTCACCACGTTGACATCAGCAAACCGTTCGCCCAAACGACGCCATACACATGGTTTGCGGTTGTCAGGCCGGTTGGACGTACTGCCAAATTCTCTAAAACGACGCTGGAGGCAGCTTATGGTAGAGAAATGAACATTAAATTATCTGGCAACATCTCTGATGAACATTCCTGCAGTCACCATGCCAATTGCGCACTCCCTCAAAAGTTGAGACATCTGTGGCATTGTGTTGTGTGACAAAACTGCACATTTTAGAGTGTCCTTTTATTGTCACCAGCACAACAATCACCTGTGTAACAATCATACTGTGTAATCAACTTCTTGATGTGCCACACTTGTCAGGTGGATGGATTATCTTGGCAAAGGATAAATTATTATTAACAGGAGATGTAAACAAAAGTTGTGGACAACATTAGAGAGAAATAAGCTTTTTGTGCATATGGAAACATTTCTGGGATCTTTTATTTCAGCTCATAAAGCATGGGACCAACACTTTACATGTTGCGTTTATATTTTTCTTCAGTATATATCAGTTTTACAATATTTTATTCATAATTTGACTTTGCTCATAAACGCAGCCAAAGACTCAGTGCCCTAGGATGTTTATGCATTGCTTCATTCAAGTCTCAGAGGCAAGTTGTAGGAGTGGGCGAGCATGTAACAACCTTCCAATTCCCGTTGATCCTTTAATCGTAAACAACATTCTTTAGTTTAGTTCATTAATTCGACCATTTAAAAAGACAAGCACACATAAAACTTAAAAGTCATGCATGCACATTAAGTTTATTATGATTATTTTTTTTTTACAGGGACAGTGCACATTAATCAACGTTTCAGCACACGCAGAGCAACAGAACAAAAAGCAGCAAGATAAAATTCATAATAACATACAATAAAGTCTGGGACGTATTTCCACTGTGGTCCTCTTGAGACAAGTTGGCTAGACAAGATCAAACACAGTATGGCAGTGAAATAATCAAACAAAAATGTGATCCTGTGATCAAGTGTCAGATAATGTGGTAAATGTGTTACGTGTATGATGATGGGATAAAGGCAACCCCCCCCCCCCCCCCCCCCCTCCCCCACCACAAAACCACCTGAATTGATGCATGGTGAAGTCATACACCTACACACAAATGCTTGGTTAAAATAGGCTTTTTTTCCTGCACAATGTGATATTCACTTCACACACATGGCTTGTCTACTTGTCGAACCCCATCTGAACCCAAGATGAGCTTTTTATTACACCGTTGATTGTTAACAATGTACTTGCAAACAAACACTGTAAAGCTTTAAAACATTATGTAGAGCTTTACTCTGGGAAAGAAAAAGGTTCAGCACCTGGAAAGGATGGAATGAAGAGGGGAGGAATGATCGCTGAGATCAGAGATGAAACTTATGGTGTCTGAGAAATTATTTTTCACCCAGATGTAAGTGTTGCCCGGCACCAGTTCAGGGGAGCTGCAGTGGTCGGGTAATGTGACGTAGTGAGGGAAAGGCACGGCGCTGACATGGCCACGTGAGGCCGGCATGTCCATGGCGTTCACCATCACGATGGACCGCTCATTCATCTTCACAGACACACTCTCCACTGTCCCCAGCAGAACTGGACACACACACACACACACACACACACACACACACACACACACACACACACACACACACACACACACACACACACACACACACACACACACACACACACACACACTTTAGATAAGCGTTGTGAAACCACTGTACTTCCAAGAGTCAAAGAAGATTCTAGTGCTTCCCACTGTTCTTACTAAAGATCAAAGTAGTGAGTAATGTTTCCTGTCATCTTGTGCTTCAAACTGGAGGCCTTACCTCTGCTGTGGCACAGGACTTCAGTCTTCAGATCCCCCAGTGGTAGAAGTCTGGGTCCTGAGGATAATGAACAACAGTCTAATCAAATGGACAGAGAGACTCCAGGCACATCAGAAGACATCTCCTTTATCTTATATGAACTAGATATAGAATTCAATATTCATATCACTTGTCTGACTTGTAGGTTGGTCCTTCAGAGATAAACAGAGATAAACAGACGCAACTCAAGCTGTGGCATAAATCACAGATCGATTGTATCCTGTTCCCACTGACCTGGAATCACGTTCTTGGTGGTGTTGTGTGGTTCAGGCCTTGGGTGCAGGACCCCGGCGCAGCAAGACCACAGGGAGGCATTGGGGTAGCGGTGCCCACAGCAGGTGAAGCCTGGCTGGGTAGGGTAGAGCAGGTCTAGCCCTGGGGCAGAGCAGCAGGTCTGGGTGGAGCCGGCCTCCATCAGGACACTCCCACAGCACTGGGCTTCCTCTGAGAGTCTGTCCTGAAACTGCAGGTCGTACAGAGTCCCTGCACAGCACTTCATCTGGCCACTGCTGGGGTCGTAGGCCTTCCCTCCGCAGCAGGAAACATTTCTCAACCTGTGGTGTCTTTGAAGAGAAAAAATACTTTACTTCCCAAAACCAAGAGAACATCATCTCTCATAATTTGGTGCCTTTAATGCTATTGTGCTGTCCTGTTGGGTGATCACCATATGTACTGATCATTAAAAATGTTATGGATTTGATCCATTCTATTGAATTTCTTTTGTCTTTTTATTTTTGACCCTTTTTTCTTCCCAATTTCATGGTATCCAATTGGTAGTTACAGTCTTATCTCATCGCTGCAACTCCCGTAAGGACTCAGGAGAGGCGAAGGTCGAGAGCCGTGCGTCCTCCGAAAACACAACCCAATGAAGCCACACTGCTTCTTGACACAATGCCCACTTAACCCGGAAGCCGGCCGCAGCAATGTGTCGGAGGAAACACCGTACACCTGGCGACTGTGTCAGCGTGCACTGTGCCCAGCCCACCACATGTCCGATTTTTTGTTTAGTTGTCATCTACATGTGTTATTACTGTGCTTTCAACCATTTACAATGCATTCGGAAAGTGTTCAGACCCCTTTCCTTTTTCCACATTATGTTACGTTAAAGCCTTATTCTAAATTGTATATAAAAAAACATCCTCATAATGACAAAGCAAAAATACATTTTTAGAAATGTTTGCAAATGCATACAAAATCAAAAACAGAAATACCTTATTTACATAAGTATTCAGACCCTTTGCTATGAGACTCGAAATTAAGCTCAGGTGCATCCAGTTTCCATTGATCATCCTTGAGATGTTTCTACAACTTGATTGGAGTCCACCTGTGCTAAATTCAATTGATTGGACATGATTTGGAAAGGCATACTCCTGTCTATATAAGGTCCCGCAGTTGACAGTGCATAACAGAGCAAAAACCAAGCCATGACATCGAAGGAATTGTACGGAGAGCTCCGAGACAGAATTGAGTCAACGCACAGATCTGGGGAAGGGTACCAAAAAATGTCTGCAGCATTGAAGGTCCTCAAGAACACAGTGGCCTCCATCCTTCTTAAATGGAAGAAGATTAGAACCCCCAAGACTCTTCCTAGAGCTGGCCGCCTGGCCAAACTGTGCAATCAGAGGAGAAGGTCCTTGGTCAGCAAGGTGACCAAGAACCTCATGTTCGCTCTGACACATCTCCAGAGTTCCTCTGTGGAGATGGGAGAACCTTCCTGAAGGACAACCATCTATGCAGCACTCCACCAATCAGGCTTTTATGCTAGAGTGGCCAGACGGAAGCCACTCCTCAGTAAAAAGCATATGAAAGCCTGCTTAGAGTTTGCCAAAAGGCACCTAAAGGACTCAGACCATGAGAAACAAGATCCTCTGGTCTGATGAAACTAAGAACTCTTTGGCCTGAATGCCAAGCACCATGTCTGGTGGAAACCTGGCACCATCCCTACGGTGAAGCATGGTGGCGGCAGCATCATGCTGTGGGGATGTTTTTCAGTGGCAGGGGCTGGGAGACTAGTCAGGATCGAGGGAAAGATGAACGGCGCAAAGGACAGAGAGATCATTGATGAAAACCTGCTTCAGAGGTTTACTTTATCCTTTTGGTATACCTTCCAACCTTCCAACATTTTCCTGTCCTGCTAAGCATTCAAAATGTATCAAATACTTTTGGGTGTCAGGGAAAATGAATGGAGTAAAAAGTACATCATTTTCTTTAGGAATGTAGTGAAGTAAAAGTCTAAGTTGTCAAAAATATAAATAGTAAAGTAAAGTACAGATACTCAAAAAACTACTTAAGTAGTACTTTCAAGTATTTTTTACTTAAGTTCTTTACACCACCGGAAATAAGGCCATGCTCATAAAAATAAAAAAAATCATCCCCTCTAATAGTAAACGCCACCTACCGCCACCGGATTCAGCCACAGAGTCAAAAGGAAAATTGATTGAAGTGCGTTACTCACAACTGCACTCACAGACTCTTGATTCATGGCCAAAGTATTGAGTAATGGCATCTGTATAAATTCAGACTGCCATGCAACTTCACGGGAACCGCGCTACAGGTCGTGACCCACAAGCACAAGCCAAACAACAGGACGAGTTAGACAAAAACCACTACCTACTGTGTGACCCCTTTCCTGGAAACCCAAAAGCAGACATACCACCTCTCCAGTCTGGCTGTCTAACTGTCTGAATACCACTGACTGGAAAAAGTGAAGTGAAGGAAAGAAAGGGAGGATACCCTTAGACCTGTGGCTTCTGCGGTTGACACCCTGTTGAAATATGTCTGGGAGGCAGTAGTTTGGAAGACATGGTGCATTCCATTAAGAATTCTCCAACATCTGAGGTAGTGGGACTGGGAATGTGGGTATGTTATTTTATCAGAACTGCATCCATCAATGTCTCTCAGACATGAACATACAAAGATGCACACCTAGTCTCAGACAGTGGGTGGGAAAATATTTTACACAGTTAGTTATAGTACAAGCACGCACGCACACACTTTCAAGACATTGCATCAACAATTTGGCCTCCCGAGTGGCGCAGCGGTCTAAGGCACTGCATCTCAGGGCTAGAAGCGTCACTACAGACCCCGGTTCGATTCCAGGCTGAATCACAACTGGCCGTGATTGGGAGTCCCATAGGGCGGCGCACAATTGGCCCAGCGTCTTCCAGGTTTGGCCAGGGTAGGCCATCATTGCAAATAAGTATTTGTTCTTAACTGACTTGCCTAGTTAAATATAAATAAAAACACTTAGACAGGGAGGCTGGATACATTCTGCTGAAGATGAAGTGATCTAATTATTAGCCCTTAGGCACTCTGAACTGTGCTTGCAGACAGTGATAACCCCACATCTTTGGGATAAACTACCTGACTAGGTTCAACTCCCTACAGTTTCCACACTACAGTGCAGCTCACTTGTGTCCGTTGCAGCAGATTTCATTCCGAGGGTAGTATGTCTCCTCCCCACAGCAGTGTTTGTCTGGATCGTTCAGATGAACTCGTGTGCCACACACCATCTCACGGGATGGCAGATACAAGTGGCCACCTGGGGAGCACTGGTACCCATCCTCCACCACATGGCGCAAGGTCTGGTTACAGCACAGCACCCCTCGGTCCTCTACACCATACGGAGTTGTACCGCAGCACTGGGAGAGAGACACACCAGTCAGCAGGGTAACAACACACACACACACAACATGAATAACAGACATGCAGACACACCGTGGCATGCACAAAACTCAAACACAATCACAAAAGTTCACATGCTATAAAAGAGAGTCTAACTTTCTTACCAGGGGACCTGTGCACTCATCCTCTACCAACAGTGCTAAGCGTTAGAAAAGAGACCTCTAGTTATCCGTCGTCTGACACACTCTCACACAAAAGAGGAGCTGCTCTACTCTCAACTGGTTGCAGGGTGGGGCTTACAGAACTAAATGTGCTGTCAGAACTGACATGGTACCGCATAGAGCCCAAGTAAAGCAAACACCACAAATAGTTATTGTTACTGGTAAATCACGGGGCAGATTTTCTCCTTGATAGACAGCACTCTAGAACATTGGCAATGAGTATGGGACACCCACTTCCCAATGGGGCCCTGTCTAAACATTCTGAGTGGACTTAAATCGGTCTGTTGAAAACTTATAGTGTCAGCCTTGTCTTACATTGCCACTTTTAGATATTTCGGCCATTTTAGACAGATACTTTACCTGCATTGTCTTTATGCCTCGACCAACAACAACTCAACAGGTAGATGGATGATTAAGCTGTTTTACTTGACTTTGACTGACATGAGGAGAACTGAACCTAATGTAGTGGAGGAGGATCAGTGAACTAGGCTTTAGCTGTAGGCCTTAGGTCTACTGGACTCACCAGGTTTACTCCAAGCACCTTATTGGACACCTTCCCGCAACAGCAGGTTTTGATGTCTGGATTGTACACCTTAGAGCCACAGCTAGCACTATGGTAGTGACCTGGGCAGACAGATGGGAAGGAGGGAGGACCGTGATGTTCAAGAAAGGGAGATCAAGAACTAATTTGTAATTACCCAACACAATCAATTACCCAACACAATCTACATTGTTTCCAGCAGCTCCCTGGAAGATGCGAAACAATGTACTGTTGCTTTAGAGGGCCACATGAAAGAGGTTCTGGTTGTTATATGCAGTGGTGTAAAGTACTTAACCTTGTGTAGTCTTAACATTCTGAATACTCCCCTTGTCCTAAGGGTAAAAAATGACCCGCTTTCACTAAACCCCTAAAATAAGGCAGCTTAATTAAATTTTAAACCCCAAATCTAACTTTGTTTTAATCTTAATCTTGTTTTCTTTACTAATAGAGGTTTATTATTATTATTTCTAAAGTTATTGCATAGGTGTAAACATATTTTTTTTTAGCAAGACACTTGTACAGCCTAAGAAAGTAGCAGAAATGTGCAGAAAGTAGTTTTGAATGCATTTTATTGAAGGGAAACAATAACAGTCTTGAACCTTTTTGGCAACATCGTGATACATTATTATATACTGTACAATGAGGAATTCAACTACAAAATACTAGTCTTCTCCCATTTTTTGAACCATTGCCCCCCACCCACAAGGTGTATAAACAACAGCAATAAATAAGAATAAAATCAGATAATAGATAGATAGAAAACAAATACGTGAAGAACATAAATCAATCAACTCTAATTAGCACATGTAGGACAGTGTGCAAGTGTGTGTGCATGGACTTCACAGATGTATTTCTCACATGTGCAGCACATTGTATTTGTTTTACAGTTTCCTCCTCTTGCCTGCCCCAGCTGCAGACTCAGGTGGATCAGGACAAGATTCAGCCCCCTGAACAGCTTTCACAAGCGCTGCAGAGGCTGCTGTACGGGGGAGGCGCTCCCTTCTTTGAATGTGTGGGGTTACAAGTACCTTTCCCAGCTCCTCCAGGAACATCCTCATGTTCCGCTTATCAGGCATCCAGGTAGGGTTGATCTTGTTCCATATCATGAAAGCATTGTATGAGGACACATCAGTGATGTTATGGAAGATGACCAGGAGCCAGCGGGTTGTCATCGTCCTGCAGCTGTAAGTTCCAAACACCTTGTCCAGGTTGTCCACACCTCCTTTGTTGTGGTTGTAGTCCAAGATGATGGCTGGCTTCCTGTCCTCACGAGCACTGATCTCAGCCGTTTTGTGCAGTGTGCTCAGGAGGAGCACATTCTTGTTACTCTTTGGGAGGTAAGAAACTAGAGTGGTGGTGAAGGCAAACTTTTATGAGGCCTTTCTCCCCCTTGTTGCGAGGAGTGCAGGGGGGAGCTCAGGCTTGTTCTTTCTAATTGTGCCCACCATGGTGATCTTCCTCTTCAGGAGCTGCTGGCTGAGTTAAGAGGTGAAGAAATTGTCACGTGACATTGTGCCCCCTCAGCCCATCAACCCGCATCCCCTGGTTCTTCTCCGGGTCTCCACTAGTCGGCTTCCCTGTGTAGACTTGCATCTTCCAAGAGTAGCTGGATTGTGCATCACAGGGCCATCCATATCTTGATGCCATACTTTGCTGGCTTGCTGGGCATATACTGCCGGAAAGGACAGCGACCTTTTGACAAAAGAGATTACTATCAGTAATTAGTATCAGTGTCACAGAGAACAATCACATAAATCAATGATATTACAGAAATACATAATAAAATGAACTGTGAAAATCACTTACATTTTTATTTTCATCTGTAATGTACCTCTGAATGGAACCAGTTGCTCATCCACCGTTACTTCAGGCCCAGGGTTGTAGAGGTATGGCAGACGCTCCACCCACTTCTCCCAGACCTCTCTTACGGTAGCCAGTTTGTCTCTCACACATCTTGCAGGTCTTCAAATCGTACCATTCTTGAGTAAGTGTGAAATACTTTCAGTGGCATCGTGGCACGGAAAATCACCCTTCCACTCTCTGCATCCCAGAGATGACATGTAGCCTCACCTCGGGACCTATACACACTCGCTAAGATTAACAGCCCTATGTAGGCATGCAGGTCAATCTCATCCATCCTTTTACATTTCCATATTTACGGAAACCCTCCAAATTTGTCATCTCCAGGATAATCTTTTCAATGGCTCGTGTGATGAACATGTAGAATGTTGAGGCGATGTCCTGGGCAAGGTCAACTGCATGTCTTGTGGGCCCGGGGTTCATCCTTATGACATTGTGTGCTGCCATCCTTCCCTGGTTGTCATATGGTGACAAGGACCATGTTACTTTGCTGTTCTTTGACAAAAATGTCTCTCTTTCAGTTTGGGGGATTTCTTCTTCATCTGAAGATGATGCATCGTGCTCTGGGTTGTATTCTTCCCCATCTTCTTCAGATACCTCCTCCTCTTCTAAATCTTTGTTCTCTTGTTCCTCCTGGACATCTGAAAAAATCTGATCTACGACCTGTTGGACACTGAAACATGCACTCATGGCTTCACCAAAGAGAGAACTGGGACTGTCATCTGCAGCACCTTTATAGCCTCTGACTGCATTCCCCATTAGTAAACAATGCTTTCAATAATTGTTTATTTTGTCTGAAATGTTGTTTATTTTGTCTGACATTGTTTTAATTTTGTCTGTGAACTTGAGTCGTGTGTTTCTTGTTTTAGTTTTGTCAGTTCAATCAGTAGTGTGTGTGTGTGTGTGTGTGTGTGTGTGTGTGTGTGTGTGTGTGTGTGTGCGCGCGCGCGCGTGCGTCTCTGTGGTAAATTATTTTATAACTGCCGGGTAAAAAATGACCCTAAGACGATCTTTGTACCCGGTGGTGTACAAATTTAATGGAGATATGAGCAAAGGCGATGTTTCACTTTTTCTAATATTAGGGTCACTCTTGGAAAAGTCATAACATTTCAAGTTGAATAAATATCATTTAGGGGGTTTTCTCTGCTGTTAAACAGAGTGGTCATTTTTTACCCTTAAGACAACACAAGGGTTAAGTTAAAATACTTTAAACTACTACTTAAGTTGTTTTGGGGGGGTATCTGTACTGTACTATTCATATTTTGGACAACTTTTCCTTCACTACATTGCTAAAGATAATAACGTACTTTTTACTCCATACATTTTCACTGACACCCAAAAGTACTCGTTACATTTTGATTGCTTAGCAGGACAGGAAAATGGTCCAATTCACACTCTTAACAAGAGAACATCCCTGGTCATCCCTACTGCCTCTGATCTGGCGGACTCACTAAATACACATGCTTCGTTTGTAAATGATGCCTGAGTGTTGAAGCGTGCCCCATGCTTTCCATAAATAAAAAAACAAGAAAATGGTATCATCTGGTTTGCTTAATATAAGGAATTTGAAATTATTTGTACTTTTACTTTTGATAGTTTAGTATATTTTAGCAATTACATTTAATTTTGATACTTAAGTATATTTAAAACCAAAATACTTTTCGACTTTTAGTCAAGTAGTATTTTACTGGGTGACTTTCACTTTTACTTGAGTCATTTTCTATTAAGGTATCTTTACCTTTACCTCTTTACCTTTACCTTTACCTTTCTTTACCTTTACCTCTTTACCTTTACAAGTATGGGTACTTTTCCCATCACTGTTTATATGTGACCTTAGTAGCCCAGTAATCTCCTCCTATTAACTCTGTACATGAATGGCGCTGATGCGTTGGTAGTACCCATCTCGGTAACGACCATGTTTTAATTTTTTTTTTAAATTGACTTTCATTTATTCTGGGGAGCCCAATTGAGACCAGCATCTCATTTGCAATGTTGCCCTGAGAACAAACATTCCATCAACACAGAAGATACAAACTAGTCAGCTATGAATACATTACATCAGGATAATACAACAAGTTATAATAGTGAATTGAAACAATTGCACACTTCAGTGAACTCATTTACAACAGAGTTTTAAACTGCCCTATCGGCACAAGGGAATCGGGTGTACTTTGTTTTGTAAGGTATTGCATAACTGTGGTGCGTTAAAACTAAAAGGTGGATTTACCAAACTTTGTCGAGACAAGCGAGTCCTCAAGAGTTAACCAGCCCTGCAAACAGGTAAACATGAAAAGGACCAGAAACTAAATTGTAGACCTGAACCAGGCTGGGAAGACTGAATCTGCAATAGGTAAGCAGCTTGGTTTGAAGAAATCAACTGTGGGAGCAATTATTAGGAAATGGAAGACATACAAGATCACTGATAATCTCCCTCGATCTGGGGCTCCACGCAAGATCTCACCCCGTGGGGTCAAAATGATCACAAGAAAAAATCCCAGAACCACACGGGGGGACCTAGTGAATGACCTGCAGAGAGCTGGGACCAAAGTAACAAAGCCTACCATCAGTAACACACTACGCCGCCAAGGACTCAAATCCTGCAGTGCCAGACGTGTCCCCCTGCTTAAGCCAGTACATGTCCAGGCCGGTCTGAAGTTTGCTAGAGAGTATTTAGATGATCCAGAAGAAGATTGGGAGAATGTCATATGGTCAGATGAAACCAAAATATAACTTTTTGGTAAACTCAACTCGTCGTGTTTGGAGGACAAAGAATGCTGAGTTGCATCCAAAGAACACCAAACCTACTGTGAAGCATGGGGGTGGAAACATCATGTTTTGGGGCTGTTTTTCTGCAAAGGGACCAGGACGACTGATTTGTGTAAAGGAAAGAATGAATGGGGCCATGTATCGTGATATTTTGAGTGAAAACCTCCTTCCATCAGCAAGGGCATTGAAGATAACGTGGCTGGGTCTTTCAGCATGACAATGATCCCAAACACACCACCCGGGCAACGAAGGAGTGGCTTCGTAAGAAGCATTTCACGGTCCTGGAGTGGCCTAGCCAGTCTCCAGATCTCATCTCCATAGAAAATCTTTGGAGGGAGTTGAAAGTCCGTGTTGCCCAGCAACAGCCCAAAAACATCACTGCTCTAGAGGAGATCTGCATGGAGGAATGGGCCAAAATACCAGCAACAGTGTGTGAAAACCTTGTGAAGACTTACAGAAAACGTTTGACCTCTGTCATTGCCAACAAAGGGTATATAACAAAGTATTGAGATAAACTTTTGTTATTGACCAAATACTTATTTTCCACCATAATTTGCAAATAAATTCATAAAAAATCCTACAATGTGATTTTCTGGATTTTTTTTCTTCTCATTTTGTCTGTCATAGTTGAAGTGTACCTATGATGAAAATTACAGGCCTCTCTCATCTTTTTAAGTGGGAGAACTTAAACAATTGGTGCCTGACTAAATACTTTTTTGCCCCACTGTATATGTGTGAGGTCCATCCGATGCATTGTGTATGAAATCTGAAATATTATGTAAGTGTTTTGGTTAAGAGAAGGATGTGATTTTAGAAAAAAATTTCTATAAGAGGACATTTTTCTATAACTGTGCACAGTAAGTAGTCACCTCCCCCTTGAGTGAGGTCAGAGAGCATGTCAGCCTGCCGGAACCGCCCCTTTCCTGCAAACTGTATAAATTATTGATTAAGAAATTAACAAATTAACATACTAGAGAGACGTTGAGCTGCAGCTCACGTTTAAAGTGGATTCAAAACTCTTAATCTCAACACGAGGTAGGGACAATAAAGTCACCTCC
This sequence comes from Oncorhynchus mykiss, assembly GCF_013265735.2. NCBI lineage: Eukaryota > Metazoa > Chordata > Actinopteri > Salmoniformes > Salmonidae > Oncorhynchus > Oncorhynchus mykiss. The sequence continues at coordinate 6,557,578 of NC_048591.1, read as the reverse complement.
TGGACAATCACTGGTACGGCTGATTAGCTGTCTGAAGTAAAGTATCTAGAAAGCGAATTGAAGTGGAACCATTCTACTACTCTTCTCAAACCCCCGTGGTACGCTACTCTCATCACCCCACTGGGAACCATCGACACGGCTGGCTAGCCTACCTTGAAAGAAGCATCTTTCAGAGCGAATTGAAGGAGAATAAACTTGTTGTTCTGTTCAGGACTACACGACAAGTCACCGGATACCGGACGACTGCAAAGGAGAACTGTAGAAGATGGGTGGGGGCCCCTTTTGGACAATCAGAGCCTTACAAGCATGGAGCAAAAAGGCCCAACCAACCCCCTTTCCAAAAAGGCCCGGTTAGGATGGATACACGGCAAACCAAGGCATTTCCACGTAAATACATTCATTATTTGTTACTCCAAGCAGACAGTGGTTCTTGTGCAAATTATAAGTGAGAGTAACCTGTTTTAGAGAAATGTAATCATTGAATATTGTAAGAGCTTTCATTGTCTGCTTATATGCTCCCTTTATTTATCTTACGGTTCTGACCTGGTGTATTCTGTCACTGGGCATTTCAAAAGTGCTAAACAAATTGTTATATTGACTATGTCCGTCCTAGCTCGCTCATTAATGTCTTAATCGAACGCCATACTTACGCCATAGTTTGTGGATCTCAATTGTCATTAGAAACCACATTTAAGCAAGTCAGCCATATCAGCTATGTTTCTTTTAAAGGCAGTAAATGAGGCTAAATCTTATCGCTGCCAGACAAGGCTCCGCTGATAGCCAGGTGTAGCAGTGGTAAGATGTTGAGGCTGCTGTTGGGACAGCTTTATGTAGGCCGTTTGTGGGTATCGTTTGTCACCGTTATAGTGCAATTAATGTATTGTTTAGTGTTGTGTAGTGGCTTTGCTGGCATGCATCCCACTTGTTATTTTTTTTCCCCCACCAAGATTTACATGCTAAGATTGGCACTGCTCTCAGACTCAGACTTGATGTCTGAAAGATAGGGAAAATATTTTCCACTGTTTATTATAGTGGAAACGCACACACACACACACACACACACACACACACACACACACACACACACACACACACACACACACACACACACACACACGTAGTAAACCTTGTGCTGTCTTACCTGGAGTATGGCTGAGTGTTCCCTCACAGCAGGTCTGGTCATGTGAGTAACTTTGTCCCTGGAGACATGTAGGGTTCACACAGCAACGTTCTGTTATTGGGTTAAAGCAGGCACATTGACCACAAGGCTTCTCCCCAGGCATACTGCATGTGGAGAAACAGACACACACACACAGACACACACACACAATTAGATGCATAATAAACATGTACATAAAGACACACATAAACAAACCATAAATATAATTATATGTACACAAATACACATTCTCAAGCTCTTTTATTTATTTTTTAAATAATCCATAAGCATGTTTTTAATTATTCCACCCCTCTCAGACAAAAGGTTGACAGTTAAAGGTTGAGGTTATCATAATATCAATGTGCTTGTCGGCAGACCATTCCAATGTCTCGGGCCAAGACCAAGAGCCTAAACCCACAAGGAAAATAAAACTATTTGTAGCACCTACAAAGAACCTTCAGAAAAGCTGACATGTTTAATATATATATATATATATATATATATATATATATATATTGCATCATTTAAAACAGGTGTCATTCCCATTGTGGCTTTGACCCAAAAGGACCACTTATGATTTTATAACCTGAATGTAAATGAAATGGTTGAATTGAACATTGAATAAAGTTAGGCATGAGGTTCAGTGTACGGTTGAAGGGAAAAGGAAACCTTACCAGTTTGGAGAACTCTGAGCAATTTTTTTGTTCTGAAAAATAGAAAGAACAAAACACACACAAAGATGACAAACCATCATAATGTGAAGTTTCATTACAACCACACAAAACCAGCAGGTTGCCTTTTACTAACATTAAACATTGTCCTTTCAGATGAGATATTTCTTAACGTTCAGTTTTTCACTGATATTTGCTTCATGTACAAGTAAAGGCATTGTGGTAGGAAAAGGTTCACAAAAAAAGAGAGGCATGGCATCTCTCAAGTGTCAATATGCCTTGTATACTGTTGTTCAGGTTAGTTATCATTGTTTTAGTTCACAATGGAGCCCCTAGTTCCACTCTTCATGCCCCTGATAACTCCTTTGTCCCACCTCCCACACATGCGGTGACCTCACCCATTACAACCAGCATGTCCAGAGATACAACCTCTCTCATCATCACCCAGTGCCTGGGCTTACCTCCGCTGTACCCGCACCCCACCATACCCCTGTCTGCGCATTATGCCCTGAATATATTCTACCATGCCCAGAAACCTGCTCCTCTTATTCTCTGTCCCCAACGCTCTAGGCGACCAGTTTTGATAGCCTTTAGCCGCACTCTCATACTACTCCTTCTCTGTTCCGCGGGTGATGTGGAGGTAAACCCAGGCCCTGCATGTCCCCAGGCACCCTCATTTGTTGACTTCTGTGATCGAAAAAGCCTTGGTTTCATGCATGTCAACATCAGAAGCCTCCTCCCTAAGTTTGTTTTACTCACTGCTCTAGCACACTCTGCTAACCCTGATGTCCTTGCTGTGTCTGAATCCTGGCTCAGGAAGGCCACCAAAAATTCAGAGATTTCCATACCCAACTATAACATCTTCCGTCAAGATAGAACTGCCAAAGGGGGAGGAGTTGCAGTCTACTGCAGAGATAGCCTGCAAAGTAATGTCATACTTTCCAGGTCCATACCCAAACAGTTCGAACTACTAATCTTGAAAATTACTCTCTCCAGAAATAAGTCTCTCACTGTTGCCGCCTGCTACCGACCTCCCTCAGCTCCCAGCTGTGCCCTGGACACCATTTGTGAATTGATCGCCCCCCATCTAGCTTCAGAGTTTGTTCTGTTAGGTGACCTAAACTGGGATATGCTTAACACCCCGGCAGTCCTACAATCTAAGCTAGATGCCCTCAATCTCACACAAATCATCAAGGAACCCACCAGGTACAACCCTAACTCTGTAAACAAGGGCACCCTCATAGACGTCATCCTGACCAACTGGCCCTCCAAATACACCTCCGCTGTCTTCAACCAGGATCTCAGCGATCGCCTCATTGCCTGTATCCGCTACGGAGCCGCAGTCAAACGACCACCCCTCATCACTGTCAAACGCTCCCTAAAACACTTCTGTGAGCAGGCCTTTCTAATCGACCTGGCCCGGGTATCCTGGAAGGACATTGACCTCATCCCGTCAGTTGAGGATGCCTGGTCATTCTTTAAAAGTAACTTCCTCACCATTTTAGATAAGCATGCTCCGTTCAAAAAATGCAGAACTAAGAACAGATACAGCCCTTGGTTCACCCCAGACCTGACTGCCCTCGACCAGCACAAAAACATCCTGTGGTGGACTGCAATAGCATCGAATAGTCCCCGTGATATGCAACTGTTCAGGGTAGTCCGGAACCAATACACGCAGTCAGTCAGGAAAGCTAAGGCCAGCTTCTTCAGGCAGAAGTTTGCATCCTGTAGCTCCAACTCCAAAAGGTTCTGGGACACTGTGAAGTCAATGGAGAACAAGAGCACCTCCTCCCAGCTGCCCACTGCACTGAGGCTAGGTAACACGGTCACCACCGATAAATCCATGATTATCGAAAACTTCAATAAGCATTTCTCAACGGCTGGCCATGCCTTCCGCCTGGCTACTTCAACCTCGGCCAACAGCCCCGCCCCCCCCGCTGCTCCTCGCCCAAGCCTCTCCAGGTTCTCCTTTACCCAAATCCAGATAGCAGATGTTCTGAAAGAGCTGCAAAACCTGGACCCGTACAAATCAGCTGGGCTTGACAATCTGGACCCTCTATTTCTGAAACTATCCGCCACCATTGTCGCAACCCCTATTACCAGCCTGTTCAACCTCTCTTTCATATCGTCTGAGATCCCCAAGGATTGGAAAGCTGCCGCAGTCATCCCCCTCTTCAAAGGGGGAGACACCCTGGACCCAAACTGTTACAGACCTATATCCATCCTGCCCTGCCTATCTAAGGTCTTCGAAAGCCAAGTCAACAAACAGGTCACTGACCATCTCGAATCCCACTGTACCTTCTCCGCTGTGCAATCTGGTTTCCGAGCCGGTCACGGGTGCACCTCAGCCACACTCAAGGTACTAAACGATATCATAACCGCCATCGATAAAAGACAGTACTGTGCAGCCGTCTTCATCGACCTTGCCAAGGCTTTCGACTCTGTCAATCACCATATTCTTATCGGCAGACTCAGTAGCCTCGGTTTTTCGGATGACTGCCTTGCCTGGTTCACCAATTACTTTGCAGACAGAGTTCAGTGTGTCAAATCGGAGGGCATGCTGTCCGGTCCTCTGGCAGTCTCTATGGGGGTGCCACAGGGTTCAATTCTCGGGCCGACTCTTTTCTCTGTATACATCAATGATGTTGCTCTTGCTGCGGGCGATTCCCTGATCCACCTCTACGCAGACGACACCATTCTATATACTTTCGGCCCGTCATTGGACACTGTGCTATCTAACCTCCAAACAAGCTTCAATGCCATACAACACTCCTTCCGTGGCCTCCGACTGCTCTTAAACGCTAGTAAAACCAAATGCATGCTTTTCAACCGATCGCTGCCTGCACCCGCATGCCCGCCTAGCATCACCACCCTGGATGGTTCCGACCTAGAATATGTGGACATCTATAAGTACCTAGGTGTCTGGCTAGACTGCAAACTCTCCTTCCAGACTCATATCAAACATCTCCAATCGAAAATCAAATCTAGAGTCGGCTTTCTATTCCGCAACAAAGCCTCCTTCACTCACGCCGCCAAGCTTACCCTAGTAAAACTGACTATCCTACCGATCCTCGACTTCGGCGATGTCATCTACAAAATGGCTTCCAGCACTCTACTCAGCAAACTGGAAGCAGTCTATCACAGTGCCATCCGTTTTGTCACTAAAGCACCTTATACCACCCACCACTGCGACTTGTATGCTCTAGTCGGCTGGCCCTCGCTACATATTCGTCGCCAGACCCACTGGCTCCAGGTCATCTACAAGTCCATGCTAGGTAAAGCTCCGCCTTATCTCAGCTCACTGGTCACGATGGCAACACCCATCCGTAGCACGCGCTCCAGCAGGTTTATCTCACTGATCATCCCTAAAGCCAACACCTCATTTGGCCGCCTTTCGTTCCAGTACTCTGCTGCCTGTGACTGGAACGAATTGCAAAAATCGCTGAAGTTGGAGACTTTTATCTCCCTCACCAACTTCAAACATCAGCTATCTGAGCAGCTAACCGATCGCTGTAGCTGTACATAGTCTATTGGTAAATAGCCCACCCATTTTCACCTACCTCATCCCCATACTGTTTTTATTTATTTACTTTTCTGCTCTTTTGCACACCAATATCTCTACCTGTACATGACCATCTGATCATTTATCACTCCAGTGTTAATCTGCAAAATTGTAATTATTCGCCTACCTCATGCCTTTTGCACACATTGTATATAGACTCCCCCTTTGTTTTCTACTGTGTTATTGACTTGTTAATTGTTTACTCCATGTGTAACTCTGTTGTCTGCTCATACTGCTATGCTTTATCTTGGCCAGGTCGCAGTTGCAATTGAGAACTTGTTCTCAACTAGCCTACCTGGTTAAATAAAGGTGAAATAAAAATAAAATAAATAGGCTGTCACAAATCCCTGGCCATAGAGAGGCTTTTATTCTCTATTTTGGTGAGGACAGGGTGTGACTGGGGTGGGCTTTCTAGTTTCTTTATTTCTATGTTTTCTATTTCTTTGTGTTTGGCCGGGTGTGGTTCTCAATCAGAGGCAGCTGTCTATCGTTGTCTCTGATTGAGAATCATCATACTTAGGCTGCTTTTTCCCCACCTGTGCTTTGTGGGTAGTTATTTTCTGTTTTGTGTTTCTGCACCTGACAGAACTGTTCGTTGTCGTTTTGCACTTTGTTATTTTGTTTCAGTGGTCAAGTGTTTTGAAAAGAAATCATGAACACGTAGCACGCTGCGCTTTGGTCCTCTTCTTCAGACGAGCGTGACATAGGCTAGACATAACATCAAACAAAACAGCCTCCCCACCCTCCCCAGCTGAGGGACGGGGCTGGAGAAATGTAATCACTCTCTAATTCATAGAAAGAATCAATGGGTACATATTATTCATTTATATGTCCAAAAATGGATGTAGCAACTGCTGATTGCCCCTTTAAGGACTTAACACCCTTCCACATTACATAACCCCCCCATATACTCAATATTACACATCCCCTCAATATCCAAAATACCTGAATATTGCACATCCCTATAACCTCCCTTTTATATTACACACTTGGTTACATTTCACTGTAGTTCACTATCCAAATGTAGGGTGAAGATGGCACCGACAGACATGGCAGCTCTGCTTCTAGCTCCTAAGCAACTTTGCAGTATTTCATTTTTGTGTGTGTTATTTCTTACATTATTAACCCAGAAGGTTTTTTCTGTTATTACATACAGACGGAAATAACTTTTGGATATCAGAGCGGCGGTAACTCACCAACATTATGACCAGAAATATGACTTTCCCGAATTGGATCCTTTGTTCGTACACCCCAGGGCAATTAACTTATCCCAGAGGCTGCTCCAAGACGCCACCAGCGGAGAAGAGATATTCAGAGATATACTTCTAGTCCAGTGTGACCAGCCACCGCTTCCGAGTATTTTACTCACTACTGTTTAGTCCCTGGACAATAAAGTAGATGAGCTCAGGGCGAGGATCTCCTTCCAGAGAGACATCAGGGACTGTAACATACTCTGTTTCACGGAATCATGGCTCCTTCCAGATATACTGTCACCGTCCATACAGCCAGCTGGGTTCTCAGTACATCGCGCAGACAGGAATAAAGACCTCTCCTCGAAGATGAAAGGCGGCAGTTTATGTTTCATGATTAGCTAATCATGGTGTGCTTGTGATAATGTACAGGAACTTAAGTCCTTTTGTTTTCCCAGCCTAGAATATCTCCCAATCAAATGTCCACCATATTACCTCCCAAGAGCATTCGCTTCGGTTATGGTCACAGCCATGTATATTCCCCCTCGAGCCGAAACCATAACGGCCCTCACTGTACTTTGTGCAAAGTGGAAACCACATATCCCGAGGCCACATTTATTATTGGCAATTCAACGGCTCAGACACGAGACGTATGTGGCAGGGTCTACAGACAATCACGGATTACAAAGGGAAAGCCAGGCACGTTGTGGACACCCACGACTTGCTTCTGAACAAGCTAAACACCTTCATTGCCCACTTTGAGGATAACACAGTGCCACCAACGTGGTCTGCTTCCAAAGGACTGTGGGCTCTCATTCTTTGTGGACGACGTGAGTAAGACATTTAGGAGTGTTAACTCTCGCAAGGTTGCCGGCCCAGATGGTATCCCTAGCCGTGTCCTCAGAGCATGCGCAGACCAGCTGGCTGGAGTGTTGACGGACATATTCAATCTCTCCCGATCCCAGTCTGCTGTCCCCACTTGCGTCAAGATGTTCACCATTGCTCCTGTACCCAAGAAAGCAAAGGTAACTGAACTAAATTACTATTGTCCTGTAGCACTCACTTCTGTTATCATTAAGTGTTTTGAGAGGCTAGTTAAGGATCATATCACCTCCACCTTACCTGACACCCTTGACCCACTTCAATTTGCATACCGCCCCAATAGATTCACAGATGATGCTCTCACCACTGTACTGCACACTGCCCTTTCCCATCTGGACAAGAGGAATACATGTGTAAGAATACTGTTCGTTGACTAAAGCTCAGCCTTCAACAACATAGTACCCTCGAAGCTCATCATTAAGCTCGGGGCCCTGGGTCTGAAACCCGCCCTTTGCAACTAGGTACTGGACTTCCTGACGGGCAGCCTCCAGGTGGTGAAGGTAGGAAACAATACCTCCACCATGCTGATCCTCAACACAGGGGCCCCACAAGGGTGCATGCTCAGCCCCCTCCTGCACTCTCAGTTCACCCATGACCCATTACACGATGGCGCCGGAGGAGAGGGCTGCCGTCTTATTGGCTCTTAACCAACCACGCTATTTTGTTTGTTTTTTCGCTTTGTTCGTAACTTGTTTTGTACATAATGTTGCTGCTACCGTCTCTTATGACCGAAAAGAGTTTCTGGACATCAGAACTGCGATTGCTCACCTCAAGCTGGACAAAGAGTTCTTCTTCAAAGAGTCGGGCGGGAGGGATATACTACTACAGACACCTGACCAGGCCCAGATCCCCGTGATTCGCTTGAGAAGGAAACAGAGATTTAATGGAAAAAGATCAGGGTGCCTTGGGAGGAACAGGCAAAGAGTAGATAATCTGCCCTTGCCTTTCATCCTGTGAGCTGATGTTCAATCGCTGGAAAATAAATGGGACGAGCTGAAAGCATGTATGTCCTACCAACGGGACAATAAAAACTGTAGTATCTTACATTTCACTGAGTCATGACTGAACGACGACATTAAGAAAGGTTGGTCATGACTCACATCAACACCATTATCCCAGAAACCCTAGACCTACTCCAATTTGCATACCGCCCAAACAGATCCACAGATGATGCAATCTCTATTGCACTCCACACTGCCCTTTCACACCTGGACAAAAGGTACTGTATGTGAGAATGCTATTCATTGACTACAGCTCAGCGTTCAACACCATAGTGCCCTCAAAGCTCATCACTAAGCTAAGGACCCTGGGACTAAACACCTCCCTCTGCAACTGGATCCTGTACTTCCTGATGGGCCACCCCCAGGTGGTAAGGATGGGTAACAAGATATCTGCCATGCTGATCATCAACACGGGGGCCCCTCAGGGGTGTGTGCTCAGCTCCCTCCTGTACTTCCTGTTTACTCATGATGGCACGGCCAGGCACGACTCCAAAATCATCATTAAGTTTGCTGATGACACAACAGTGGCAGGCCTGATCACCGACAACAATGAGACAGCCTATAAGGAGGTGGTCAGAGACCTGACCATGTGGTGCAAGGACAACAACCTCTCACTCAATGTGATCAAGACAAAGGAGATGTTTGTGGACTACAGGAAAAGGAGGACCGAACATGTCCCCATTCTCGTTGACTGTGCTGTGGTGGAGCAGGTTGAGAGCTTCAAGTTCCTTGGCATCCACATCACCAACAAACTAACATGGTCCAAGCACACCAAGACAGTTGTGAAGAGGCCACGATAAAACCTATTCCCCCTCAGGAGACTGAAAAGATTTGGCATGGGTCCTCAGATCCTCAAAACGTTTTACAGCTGCACCATCGAGAGCATCACTGCCTGGTATGGCAACTGCTTGGCCTCTGACCGCAAGACTCTGTAGAGGGTAGTGCGTATGGCCTGGGACATCACCGGGGCCAAGCTTACAGCCATCCAGGACCTCTATACCAGGCGGTGTCAGAGGAAGACCCGAAAATGTGTCAAAGACTCCAGCCACCCTACTCATAGACTGTTTTCTCTGCTACCGCACGGCAAGCGTAACCTGTGCGCCAAGTCTAGGTCCAAGAGCCTGCTAAATAGCTTCTACCCCGAAGCCATAAGACTCCTGAACAGCTAATCAAATGGCTAATCAGACTATTTGCATTCCCCCCCCCCCCTGCTACTCTCTGTTATTATCTATGCATAGTTACTTTAATAACTTTACCTACTTGTACATATTACCTCGATCACCTGGACATCGGTGCCCCCGCAAATTGACATTGACTCTATACCAGTACCCCCTGTATATAGCCCCGCTATTGTTATTTACCTCTGCTCTTTAATTATTTGTTATTCTTATCTCTTACTTAAAAATATTACAAAAGTCTTAAAACTGCATTGTTGTTTAAGGGCTTTTGAATAAGCATTTGACTGTAAAGTCTACAACTGTTGTATTTGACGCATGTGACAAATAACATTTGATTTGACTGTGTTGCCACACACTCAATCATCACGTTTGCAGACGACACAACAGTAGTAGGCCTGATTACCAACAATGACGAGAGAGCCCACAGGGAGGAGGCGAGGGCCCTGGGAGAGTGGTGCCAGGAAAATAACCTCTACCTCAACGTCAACAAAATTAAGGAGCTGATCGTGGACGTCATGGAGAGCACGCCCCTATTCACATCAACGAGACCGCAGTGGAGAAGGTGAAAAGCTTCAATTTCCTTGCTGTACACATCATTGACAATCTGAAATGGTCCACCCACACAGACAGTGTGGTGAAGATGGCTCAACAGCGCCTCTTCAACCTCAGGAGGCCAAAAATATCATGTTGTATAGCACACTGTATTACTTATACAACTAATATAAGGACAGGACATGAGACGGGAGTAGAAATTAACGTGGACATTGTTTAATGCGTTTCACAGGAAGAACATTCCAAGCATTTTAATGTAGGTAAGCAAGGGGGGGTTACAGGTGCCCTAAAGGGACAAAACTAGAGTATCAATACACAACATATTCCTCCCCTTTACCTTTGATGACTCATAAGGAAAAAGTAAATATTCACTGTTTTGCCTATTGTTTTCTTTTTAACATAAGTTCTCTTAATGTAAATAAATGAACTTCAGAATAACCTTTTCTAAACTAGGGAAAGAGGGTAGACAGCCTCAGTCCACAGACTTAACCCTGGGGTGTATTCTGCCCCAATGTCTGAGGTTAGTCTGAACTATATAGTCAACCTGTCAGGGGGTCGTCTTTCTCTTGCAGGGTAATGACGACGTACAGATGAGTCTACAGTCACATTGTCTCTGAGTCTTGTGATGATTTTAAAGCTTGCTTCATCGTTTGGACAAACCTTTCAGCGAGGCCGTTTGTTGCAGGGTGATACGGCGCTGACTTGATGTGCTGAATTCCATATGCCATGAATGACCGGAACTCTTCAGACACCAGTTGGGGGCCATTATCACTAACGAGTTGCGTTGGCAAGCCGAAGCGACTGAAGATTGACCGTAGCTCTTCGATGGTTCTCTCCGCTGACGTGCTCTTCATCACTGTGACCTCAGGCCATTTGCTCTGCGCGTCAACTACGACTAAGAATATTACGATCCTCCAGTGGGCCTGCATAGTCTATGTGGACTTGCTGCCAAGGCTCCTCTGGGAAGTCCCATGGGTGTAGTGGCGCTAGGTGAAGCATGTTCCTCATCTTTTGACATGCAGAACATGACTTGACCTTGTCTTCGATAGCTTCATGCAATCTACTTCATTCACACCATGCCACAGTGCCCTGAATGGAGTTCTTCAAGCACCTGCCTTCTCAGTGGCGGCGGTATGATAACTCGAAAACCCCATAGCAAGCATCCAAACTGAACTGTGAGCTCGTTTCTCCTCACTAGGTAAGGTGAGGCTGTCCGACATCTGTCCTTCTCCACGAGTGACAATATCCACGACCTCAGACATCACTGGATCAGTGTGGGTGAACTTTTTCACTTGGACAGATGTAACTTGGGCATTCGTCACTTCCTTGAAGTAGAAGATTTCAGACTGGGAATGCTCAGTGTGTGCAACAGGTAAGGGGAGCCTTGAGAGGCCTTCTGCACTGCAGTGCTGCTCAGACCTTCTGAACTTGATATCGTAGTGGTGAGCAGATAACAATGATGCCCATCGCTGCACGCAGCTGGCTGCAAGCGATGGAATGCCGGTGTGGGGACCAAAGATTGAGGTGAGGGGTCTTTGTTCCGTCAGCAGTGTGAATCGTCGGCCAAACAGAAACTGATGAAATGTCTTAACTCCAAACACAATGGCGAGTGCTTCACGCTCTATCTGTGCATAATTGCTCACGGCTTTACTTAAGGTCTGTGATGTGAAAGCAATTGGCCTTTCTTCACCTGATGGCATGATGTGTGAGACAACCGCGCCAACGCCATAAGGCGATGCATCACATGCCAACTGTAATGGCAAGTTGGGGTTGAAGTGGGTTAGGGCCTCTGACTGAGCTAAGGCTGTTTTCACTTTCTTGAAGGCCTCCTCACATCTGTCTGTCCACTTCAACTGTTTGGTTTTGTTCAAAAGTTCATGCAGTGGCTTTAACATGTTAGCTAGGTTTGGCACAAACTTTGCGTAGTATGTCAGTAGTAGAATTTGGTATCATTGAACGCAAAGACTGACAACCGCCGAAACATCTATTCTATAACGACATTAATGAATGTCACTCTGAACTATCCATTCTAACCACGGCAGAGAGAGAGAGAGGACGGACACTCTCCAACAGAAACAAGCTTTTCAACAGAGATCCCGATGACACGCTGAGCATAAATATTTGGAAGCTAAAATTACATTTAATCTCTTCACCAATAATTTATATTCAAACATTTAAATTGAACAACAGTTCCATGTGAATCCGATAACTACAATGTGTAAACTTTCCACTGTAGAGTTTATGTCATCCAATCATTGATGAGAATGTCTCAGATGATAACCGAACTTACATCATATTCATTAAGTACCAACGCATATGTTCAACTGGTCGGATTACCAAAATATGGTTCATTTCCCCCCACCTTCTGATGTTCCCAGAATGTCTATATAAAACAAGGGATTTTCAAATGTCACATCACTAGGGTAGAGAGAGGAAAAAGGGGGGAGAGGTATTTATGACCGTCATAAACCTACCCCCAGGCCAACTTCATGACACTAGGCTGAGCAATAGATTAAATGTTTTTCCTCTCATAACAGTCAAAAATGTTGGCACAACAACTTCTGCTTTAATTCCATTTGCCAAAACAAAGTACTCAAAATGTTCTGTGTAAGAACTCCATTGTTCTCCAGATTCATCAAATGTTCCTGTATTCAAACCAATGCAGACATTTTCGGTTTATTTTTCTTTCTCACACTTTTCAGACGGTCCTTTACTCCCAGACCCTTTTTATTTTATTTTAACTCGTTGCTGTAACATCAAAAGCTAGCTAGCATTTGTTTGCGTCTTTCTACAGCTATTTTTTAAACGAATTTAAGTCAGACTTTCTGCAGAAGAAAATGAGCACAAACGTGAGAACGCTTCTTCCTCGTCACCAGGTTTGTTGTATAGCACACTGTATTACTAATACATCTAATACAAGGACAGGATATGAGACGGGAGTAGAAATTAATGTGGGCATTGTTTAATGCGTTTCACATGAAGAACATTCCAAGCATTTTAACGTAGGTAAGCAAGGGGGTTACAGGTACCCTAAAGGGACCAAACTAGAATATCAATGCACAACAGATCACCAAGGCCATCCCCTACCCGAGCCACGGCCTGTTCAACCCGCTATCATCCAGAAGGAGAGCTCAGTACAGGTGCATCAAAGCTGGGACCGAGAGACTGAAAAACAGCTTGGATCTCAAGGCCCTCAGACTCTTAAATAGCCATCACTTGCCAGCTACCACCCGGTTACTCAACCCTGCACCTTAGAGGCTGCTTCCCTATGTACATAGACATGGAATCACTCGTCACTTTAAATGGAACACTAGTCACTTTAATAATTTTTATATACTGCTTTACTCATTTCATAGGTGTATACTGTATTCTAGTGTATTTTATTCAATGCCACTCAGACATTGCTTAATTCCATTCTTTTACTTTTAGATTTGAGTGTATTGTTGTGATTCCACCTCACTGTTGGAGCTAGGAACACAAGCATTTTACTACACCCGCAATAACATCTGCTAAATATGTGTACGTGACCAATTTTTATTGATTTTGATTTGATGCCCCTAATGTTCTTATATGTTCAGAAGGTTCAGTGCGTATGGCACAAATGTGTTTTGTACCTGAACAATTTGCGCTGGGGGAGTATGTCGCACTTCCTGGATGGCACAGCAGCTTGCATTGAGAGGCTGAGGGTTTAATGGTTCAGTGATGTGGTGGCAGCAGCAGTGGCTTCGCGGATCAAACTGGTGGTCTCCACAGCACCGGTGGTGACGGGACATTTTGGTCAGGACCTTCCTTCCTTTATCGACATGTCCACAGCAGAGCTGGTGGTCTTCATTGTAAAGCTCTGTGGAACAGGTAATAAGGATTGATCAAGTGCTTTCAAGCGCTAAGGTCAAGTGTTATAAGGTTGACATTGTGAAAGTGAACATAAGAGCCATGAGGTGCAGGTGTAAAATTAGGATGTCACAAAGACTTAGCATGAGAGAATTGGGAAACATCTCACAAACAGCTTTCGGAGGAGACAGACCTCTATGGTAAAAACAGTAAAACAACAGCACCTGTTTTTATGGTTTTGGGAAGAATAAAAAAAAACACAACTACGTAATCGATGATGACAGCAAAGACGTCAATAGATGTGATTAGATCTGATCTCGCTTACCTTTTCCACAACACTTGGAATGGAGTTGGGTCCTGGTTAGAATCTGTAAGTCACAGCATAGCTGGTTGAGTGGATCATAGGCCCTAGAGCCACAGCAATCTGACACCAGCTGGCTCACATGCGGAGTCAGTTGACCTGCAAGAAATGGTTGAATCACAGATAAACACATATCAAGCATATCAAAACAAAACTTGGAAGGTGCTGAGAAAATAATGTTTTCACAGTTATCAGGTTAGAGTGAATAGATGCAGTGGGATACTGCTAGGAGACATGACTCTGTCTATCTTACCATCACAACATGAAGCCTGGATGAGGTTGAAGGACCTCTTTCCACAGCAGGACTGCCCAGCCCCCTCATGCCGTTCTCCTTCACAGCAGGTGAACTCTAGAATGTCAATGTTCACCCTGGCGCATACTTGATCTCTGGGAGACCTGCAAGGCAGAGGCTCATCTTCATGTCTATAAGGCATTATGTGCAGCACATACACTCTTTAAAAAACAGTGTTATCTAGAACCTCTCTGGGATATGTGGGACGGTAGCGTCCCACTTGGCCAAAAGCCAGAGAAAATGCAGAGCGCCAAATTCAAATAAATTTCTATAAAAATCTAACTTTCATTATATCACACATGTAAGATACCAAATTAAAGCTACACGTGTTGTGAATCCAGCCAACATGTCAGATTTCAAAAAGGCTTTTCGGCGAAAGCAAACGATTATCTGAGGATAGCGCCTCCATAAACAAAAGAGAGAAAACATTTCAACCCTGCAGGCGGGACACAAAACGCAGAAATAAAAATATAAAACATGCCTTACCTTTGAGGAGCTTCTTCTGTTGGCACTCCAATATGTCCCATAAACATCACAAATGGTCCTTTTATTCGATTAATTCTGTCCATATATATCCAAAATGTCAATTTATTTGGCGAGTTTGTTCCAGAAAAACACAGGTTCCAACTTGCGCAATGTGACTACAAAATATCTCAAAGGTTACCTGTAAACTTTGCCAAAACATTTCAAACTACTTTTGTAATACAACTTTAGGTATTTTTTTTTAAGTAAATAATTGATCAAATTGAAGACAGAATGATCTGTGTTCAATACAGGAAGAAAACAAACTGAAGCATGCTTTCTGGTCATGCTCCTCTATCAAACAGTACACATGAAGTGACCCTCGTTCAAGATGGCCGTACTTCTTCATTACACAAAGGACATCCAGTGGAAGCGGTAGGAACTGCAAGCAAGTCCCTTAGAAATTTGGATTCCCAATGAAAATCTATTGAAAAGAGGTTGAACTCAAAAAAAAAAAAATGAATCTGAATGGTTTGTCCTCGGGTTTCGCCTTCTACATACAGTGGGGAGAACAATTTTGATGCACTGCCGATTTTGCAGGTTTTCCTACTTACAAAGCATGTAATTTTTAATCTGTAATTTTTATCATAGGTACACTTCAACTGTGAGAGACGGAATCTAAAACAAAAATCCAGAAAATCACATTGTATGATTTTTAAGTAATTAATTTGCATTTTATTGCATGACATAAGTATTTGATCACCTACCAACCAGCAAGAATTCCGGCTCTCACAGACCTGTTTGTTTTTCTTTAAGAAGCCCTCCTGTTGTCCACTCATTAGCCTCCCGTTGCTCCATTTAAAGGGATATGAACCAGATTCCTTTTCCTATCGCTTCCTCAAGGTGTCAACAGTTTTCAGACATAGTTTCAGGCTTTTATTTTGAAAAATGAGCCTGAACGATAACATCGCGTCAAGTGGTCACACTTGTATCAAATACTTGTTCTCCCCACTGTAAGTTCTGTTATACTCACAGACATGATTCAAACAGTTTAGAAGCTTCAGAGTGTTTTCTATCCAAATTTACTAATAATATGCATATCTTATCTTCTGGGGATGAGCAGCAGGCAGTTAAATTTGGGCATGCTTTTCATCCAAAATTCCAAATCCTGCCCCCTTTCCTAGAGAAGTTATTAATGGTTCTTTGGCTGTGCCCATATAAGAGAACCATTTGAAGGACCATTTTTTGTTCCAGGTAGAAACTTTGAATTCCATGTAGAACTCGTTCCACAGAGGGTTCTACATCGAACCCAAAGGTGTTATACCAGGAACCAAAAAGAGTTCCACCTGGAACCAAAAAGGGTTCTTCAAATGGACATACTATATGGGCAAAGAACCCCTTTGGAACGTTTTTTTCTAAGAGTAACTAGACATAGAGTGGAAATGCAATCCTCACATATACAGGTCATGATGACACATCTTAATTAAAGAAAGATAGTAGGATGAAGTTGACCCTAAACCAAAGCACTGTCGCAACGCGGTATATTGTACAGGGACAACTGCAGCAGGAGCGAACTCCTCTGTAGGCTGCTCACGGAGAAAGTCGGGAAGGCTGTAATTTTTTGGATTATAGGCCATGTTAATATTTTATCACATCTTGATACCTCTTCTTCACAAAATAAATCTGAGCTGCATGCAATTGAACAAGTCACAGGAAGCTTGAGCTGCATTCATTCATAGGTAAGAACAGAATATTGTATGTGGGCCTATATCCTACAGAAATGGGTTCACTCTATGTACTAAAATAAATGAGTTCATATCGGCAGAATTTTGTATAAAATATTTGGATGGTTAAAGGCTGACGTGGTCGTTTCAATTTTAAAAAACACTATGTAACATGGCTATGGAATTGGAAACACTGTGATTTTAGTGTGTGCAGAACGGCTGGCTGTGAAACTCTTTAAACCAGCCTATATAGAATTACTATATCTAGACCTAGGCAATATCTAGTTTTTTACCATGTAGACAGAATAAATAAAACAGGGATATGTGGATTACTTGAAAAATCTTGAATTGAAATTGACTCAAAAAAAAGAGACATACAGTACCAGTCAAACGTTTGGACACCTACTCATTCCAGGGTTTTTCTTTATTTTTACTATTTTCTACATTGAATAATAATAGTGAAGATATCTAAACTATTAAATAACACATGGAATCATGTAGTAACCAAAAATGTGTTAAACAAATATATTTTATGTTTGAGATTCTTCAAAGTAGCCACCCTTTGCCTTGATGACAGCTTTGCACACTCTTGGCATTCTCTCAACCAGCTTCATGAGCTAGTAACCTGGAATGCTTTTAAATTTACAGGTGTGCCTTGTTAAAAGTTAATTTGTGGAATTTCTTTCCTTCTTAATGCTTTTGAGCCAATCAGTTGTGTTGAGACAACGTAGGGGTGGTATACAGAAGATAGCCCTATTTGGTAGAAGACCAAGTCCATATTATGGCAAGAACAGCTCAAATAAGCAAAGAAATGACATTCCATCAGTCAATCCGGAAAATGTCAAGAACTTTGAAAGTTTCTTAAAGTGCAGTTGCAAAAATCATCAAGCCCTATGATGAAACTTGCTCTCATGAGGACCGTCACAGGAAAGGAAGACCCAGAGTTACCTCTGCTGCAGAGGATAAGTTCATTAGAGTTACCAGCCTTAGAAATTGCATCCCAAATAAATGCTTCACAGAGTTCAAGTAACAGCCACATCTCAACATCAACTGTTCAGAGGAGACTGCGTGAATCAGGCCTTCATGGTCGAATTGCTGCAAAGAAACCACTACTAAAGGACACTAATAAGAAGATGAAACGTGTTTGGGCCAAGAAACATGAGCAATGGACATTAGACCGGGGGAAATCTGTCCTTTGGTCGTATGAGTCCAAATTCAAGATTTTTGGTTCCAACCGCCGTGTCTTTGTGAGACGCAGAGTAGGTTAACGGATGATCTCCACATGTGTGGTTCCCACCATGAAGCATGGAGGAGGAGGTGCCATGGTGTGGGGGTGCTTCGCTGGTGACACTGTCTGAGTTATTTAGAATTCAAGGCACACTTAACCAGCATGGCTACCACAGCATTCTGCAGCGATACGCCATCCCATCTGGATTGCGCTTAGTGGGACTTGTTTTTCAACAGGACAATGACCCAATACAGCTCCAGGCTGTGTAAGGGCTTTTGAACCAAGAAGGAGAGTGATGGAGTGCTGCATCAGATGACCTGGCTTCCACAATCATCCGACTCCACCCAATTCAAATGGTTTGGGATGAGTTGGACCGCAGAGTGAAGTAAAAGCAGCCAACAAGTGCTCAGCATATGTGGGAACTCCTTCAAGAAAAGCATTCCAGGTGAAGCTGGTTGAGATAATGCCAAAAGTGTGCAAAGCTGTCGTGAAGGCGAAGGGTGGCTACTAACTATAAAATATATTTTGATTTGTTTAGCACTTTTTTGATTACTACATCATTCCATGTGTTTTTTCATAGTTTTGATGTCTTCACTATTATTTTACAATGTAGAAAACAGTGAAAAATAATAGGGCCTCCAGGGTGGCGCAGTGGTTAAGGGCCACTGCAGCACCAGCTGTGCCATCAGAGACTCTGGGTTCGCGCCTAGGCTCAGGTCCGTGGGGCGACGCACTGTGTTTTTCTGTGGCTTGGTGGTGACCTAACATAATCGTTTGTGGTGCTTTCGCTGTAAAGCCTATTTGAAATCGGGCACTGTGGTGGGATTAACAACAAGATTAGTTTGAGGAATTTTAATTATGAGATTTCTGTTGTTTTGAATTTGGCGCCCTGCACTTTCACTGGCTGTTGTCATATCGATACCGTTGACGAGATTTCAGCCCTAAGAAGTTTTAATAAAAATGTGTGCAAGTACTTTCAATGGTTTGTTCATTTCGTTTTTTTAACTAATTTAAATACTTTTTAAAGTGATTATAATTTACTCAATTGTAATAATATTTCGCTCTCCTTAATAATTGTGAATTCTTGCAACAACAACGACTCCGATTCTGGGAAATTCCAAATGTTTTACTCTGTGATTATTTTACACAGTGCTGTATGCATGTTTGAAGAAAAAAAAGTTAATTTCTATATTAGTATTAAGCAGCTTGTTGTGCCCTGAGGTGTAATGGATCATGATGAACGGATGTCAAAACAGTCAGGCAAATTGACATTCAATGATGAGACCACACATTCACACCATCACAACCCTTACAGATGTCGGCAAATACAGCACACTGAAATACTTGTAGTTCCTCTCTAGTTACTGCTGGTGAATTGAGCACCGTGCTCAACAAAATGGTTTAAAATGGAAAATGATCAAATACATTAAAAAAATGTTAAACATTCATGTTTGTGTAACACTAATATTTTGGGTTAGTGTTTACCTGTAAGAATTATCTGTAAGAAATAGTACAAATGTTGTGTTAAAATGTACGTACTAAATATTTGGAGTTAAATCATTGGTTTTAAAAATGTATCTCACCCTTTAATGAAAGGGGAAGCTGCCTTTTCTCTCACGCCCTGGTCTGTCGCAGAGAAATGCAATGTCTTTTAAAAAACAATGTATTATTTTATAGTCTTTCCTACAATGGTATGTTATAAACATTACTGGTTATTAAAGTTTGTAATGATGTACAACTGTAGGCCTCCAATGTTTTTACATAAAACACTTGTGATGCATGTTAAATATTAGGAAAATTTGGTAATTAATTCTAACATGTCTTAAAAAAGTTTGTACTAAATATTTTGGAATTAAATAAAAGGAATTTAAAACAGTATCTCACCCTTTAACGATAGGAAAATGTATTTTACATAATCACCCCGGTCTGTCGTGAAGAAAAAAGACGCAGAAAATCAGGGTGTGAGTGTTAGTGTGCGTGTAACGGGCCAGTAGGAGTGTGTGTGTGTGTGTGTGTGTGTGTGTGTGTGTGTGTGTGTGTGTGTGTGTGTGTGTGTGTGTGTGTGTGTGTGTGTGTGTGTGTGTGTGTGTGTGTGTGTGTGTGCGCGCATCTGCACTCAAGGCACTTTCTCTCTGTAGGGGATCGTTTGAAACCAAGGTTTGCACTATCATGCATACAACATGTCCAGATATCTGCCGACCCCCCCGGGTTAAACATTGATATTTCTAATCAGAGCCCGGTGCCCCCACCCCGGTTGTAGACTAAATGTCTCGACATCCCCTCCTGTTGTTTGAATTCACTGCCTTTGTTCTCTAAACCAAATATACAGGGTGTTGCATACATGATATCTCCCGAAAAAATGCCCACCACGGCCCTGTAAACTCATTCCGTACTTTCTCTAGTTAGGGACATGAAAGCGGAGCGAGTCTAGTGGAGCATTCTTTAACACTATGTTAGCACAGCTTTAGCTTCAAGCCCACAGACCAATAGCCCCAGAATATTTAGCAGCTAGGACAGATAAAAAAAAAAAGAGAGTCTGTGAATCCCTCCTAATGGATATTTCTGAAGGCTACTGGACATAAGTGATTGGGAAGCGACTGTTAGACAAGGATTCTCAGAAGCAAACTGCGCCCTGTCCTTTACGTAGCCCTTCACGATCACACAATTTTCGACGTAAATCCAAATAACCACATATCCAAGAATATGTAGATATTAAAAAACGAAAAG
This sequence comes from Oncorhynchus mykiss, assembly GCF_013265735.2. NCBI lineage: Eukaryota > Metazoa > Chordata > Actinopteri > Salmoniformes > Salmonidae > Oncorhynchus > Oncorhynchus mykiss. The sequence continues at coordinate 6,536,758 of NC_048591.1, read as the reverse complement.
TGTGCACTCTGAACGACTTCGGAAGAGCAGATGAAACAGATGCTATTCTACGTTTTTGTACTAACGACCTTACCCTAACTCCAAACACCAGGCAGCAGTCCAAGGACAGATAAAATGATAATCGGGGAATCCTTCCTTCCTCATGGAACTTTTTTGAAGGGGAGTTGAATATTCAAGGTGATGTGTGTGTATAGATATATAATATTTAAGAATGATAGGTATTAATTCTAGGCATTTACATGTATGTTTTTAAAAATGAAGACTATTTATACAATGAAACAATGTTTTTTATTCACATTGTTTGTAAACAATAGCTTCTGCCCTCTTAGGGTCAACTTGACCCGCTTATTGATTAGAAAGTATGAATAGAAACCAAGGCCAACTATATTCAATCTGTGATTAGAAACGATAATTAGAAGCTATGACAAAACTATGATAATAAACTATAAACAACTATGAAGACAGGGCGGTGTGTGCGTGAATGATGACCTATTATTTAAGTGTGGAATATATTCTCTCTCTCTCTCAGGCTATGAAAAAGACAAAAGATAGGACATTGACTCCTGAGTGTTGAACTTATGCCCACTCTACAGCAACCCTGGTTGTTTTATGACCCTGAGGGTCATCTACAAACATTGGAACATCTACAACTATTGAAGATGCAAAAAGGGGTTTTTCAGAAATACATTTGGCTTGCAGATATGTATTATTATAAAAATAATCTAACATTATTATCATAACCTTTAGTATTATTATGTTACATGTGAGACATAACCAGAAATGTCAACGTAGACAATTTACAAGAATGTGTTTACCAGGCTGTGATGAAAACACTTTAAAGGATCTCTAATTCAAACATGCAAGGATATATATTTGATACAATTACCCCCTTTAAAACTGTTGCTGCAATATCACTTCTCAATGTGTACATTTCAAGCTTTCAACAACAATAAACCAACCATCTCAATAATGTTTCTCAGACTAACACACTGTTGAGGCTCCTATTTAGTAAAGAAACAACCACTAAGACAAAACACAAAAAGTTGTAATATAATCTGCATACATGTCATTCTATACGGAAAACAGGTAAATTTTGAAAGATTATGATGTTGATGTGATTTTTAATTAATCTCTCAATTTAAGATAATACTGTTTATTTTATACTTTACTTCAATTGTATTATTTTTCATGTATCATACTCGGCTAATACAATACCAAGCCATGCAAATAGCTATGGAATTAACCCAGAACAGGTGTGTGTCTTTTTTTGGATCAATAATTGATCAAGAATTCCCAATAGGCTTGTGTCACGCCCTGACCATAGTTTGCTTTGTATGTTTATAGGTTTTGTTTGGTCAGGGTGTGATCTGAGTGGGCATTCTATGTTGTATGTCTAGTTTGTCTGTTTCTGTGTTTGGCCTGATATGGTTCTCAATCAGAGGCAGGTGTTAGTCGTTGTCTCTGATTGGGAACCATATTTAGGTAGCCTGTTTTGTCATTGCGGGTGATTGTCTATGTTAGTTGCTTGTGTCAGCACATTTGGTATAGAGCGTCACGGTCGTTGTTCATTTATTGGTAAAACGTTGCATTCACGCTGCGCTTTGGTCCGCTTCTTACGACGATCGTGACAGCTTGATCTGATCCTCAACCCTATTACGGCAGCATATAATGTATGCAAAACCATAAAACTTTGACAAGAAAACATTGAAAACCTTAACACGACTACACACATTGCCATTATTTTAGTTACCATCCACCAATGGTTGAATTTGGTACTTTTTCTTTGTACATGCACCAAGCCGCCAAGTGTCTGACAACCGTATTCTTAATGAGAAATATAGTCTAATAAACAAATGTCTGCATAATGAAAGACATGAAAACTGTATCCAACAATGAATTTCGATCTGTATAAAACATTGATATTGTCAGTAAGGTCACTGAGACTAACAATAGACAATAGTTATTGCGGGAGGTTTAGGGTTAAAATATATGGGAAGGATCAGGAATGTTAGAGATTTGGTCACAGTGGCGATTTTGAAAGAGGGAGGTTAGAACCACAAAGTAATAGGGGGGTAAGAGATCCTAAAGATAATTTCATATTTCGGTTTAGGGGGGTTTTAACTTTATGGAAAACAATAATCACACTATGTGGATTATAAACATGTACATACATAGAGAGCCAACACATCAAGATCTAACAGAGATGAGTAGTGATTCATAGTACAACATGAGTCTTCTGTAACCTGCAATACGTGTTAAATATGTTTTACATACATCCATGACTGAATGGCTTCACAAACTCCCTTTAAAGGGTAAGGACAATAAAACTGGGGGTGTGGGGCCAAACTCTTTCAAAAGTCCCCCCCCCCCCCCAATCATCTGACAACAATAAGGAGCCCATCAAAACCTGATGGGCCTTCAGTGGGACAATATTCTGATGGTGCGCTAAACGGCTGCTGGATGTTTTCTTTTGTTTCTGTGCTTCGAATTGGACACCTAGTTTTTCTCTCCATTATTCAGGACATTTAGAATGGCAACAAATGAGTCACCAAGTGGTCTTAAAATAAAATGATCTGTCAATCAGTTTATGAAATGTCATGACAAATAAATATTAAATTATAGTCCAAGATCTATTGTTGTTAGATGCAATGTGTCTCTCCTTACTGATGTCAGTGAATGCTCCCGAGTGACGCAGCGGTCTAAGGCACTGCATCTCAGTGCTAGAGGCATCACTAGACCCTGGTTCGATCCCGGGTTGTATCACAACCGGCCATGATCGGGAGTCCCATTGGCGGCATATATATATGTATATATGTAATTCTGTGTGATTATTTCGGTATTTATTAAATAAATAATTAAGCCAATTTGTGTATTGCTGATTCAACTTGTTAGCCAGGGTTTGTGCAGATGACCAAGTACTTTACAACAATCAGAATGAGACTGAATAAGGTGACGATTAATAATTGACTGCTATTGATATTAAAGATCTTCAGATCTTTAAGAGAGTGGATTCAGGAGATAACAGCTCTATATAAATTAATGCTTCCATGGTGCCCCAGGTTATTAATGATTTAATTGTGCATGATTTAATTCAATCATATTAGGTAATCCATTTGATAAAATAGCATGTCATATAATTTAACCGTTTGCGTGTAGGGGGCAGTATTTTCATTTTTGGCAAAAAAAACGTACCCATTTGAAACGGCTTATTTCTCAGCCCCAGAAACTAGAATATGCATATAATTGTCAGATTAGGATAGAAAACACTCTAAAGTTTCCAAAACTGTCAAAATATTGTCTGTGAGTATAACAGAACTGATATTGCAGGCGAGGCCTCCCGGGTGGCGCAGTGGTTAAGGGTGCTGTACTGCAGCGCCAGCTGTGCCATCAGAGTCCCTGGGTTCGCGCCCAGGCTCTGTCGTAACCGGCCGCGACCGGGAGGTCCGTGGGGCGACGCACAATTGGCCTAGCGTCGTCCGGGTTAGGGAGGGCTTGGTCGGTAGGGTCTCATCGCGCACCAGCGACTCCTGCCAAGGTTGCCAAGGTTGCCAGGTGCACGGTGTATCCTCCGACACATTGGTGCTTCCGGGTTGGATGGCGCTGTGTTAAGAAGCAGTGCGGCTGGTTGGGTTGTGTATCGGAGGATGCATGACTTTCAACTTTTGTCTCTCCCGAGCCCGTACGGGAGTTGTAGCGATGAGACAAGATAGTAGCTACTACAACAATTGGATACCACAAAATTGGGGAGAAAAAGGGGTAAAAAATAAAATAAAAAAGATATTGCAGGCGAAAACCTGAGGAAAATCCAATCAGGAAGTTCCTCATATTTTGAAACCTCTCTGTTCCTCCATTTAAAGGCATATCAACCAGATTCCCTTTTCTATGGCTTCCCTAAGGTGTCAACAGTCTTTAGACATAGTTTCAGACTTTTGTTTAGAAAAATGAGCGTGAAACGTAACAGAGTAGCAGAGTAGTCTATATATTTTAAAAACAACCTGAGGATTGATTATAAAAAATGTTTGACATGTTTCTGTGGACATTATGGATATTATTTGGAATTTCGTCTACGTTGACGTGACCGCTCTTTCCTGTGGATTTCTGAACATAACGCGGCAAACAAACTGAGGTATTTTGGGAATATAAATAATCTTTATGGAACAAAAGGAACATTTGTTGTGTAACTGGGAGTCTCGTGAGTGAAAACATCCGAAGATGATCTAAGGTAAACAATTAATTTGATTGCTTTTCTGATTTTCGTGACCAAGCTACCTGATGCTAAGTGTACTTAATGTTTTGTCATGCGATCAATAAACTTACACAAGCGCTTGGATTGCTTTCGCTGTAAAGCATAATTTCAAAATCTGAGATGACAGGTGGATTAACAAAAGACTAAACTGTGTTTTGCAATATTGCACTTGTGATTTCATGATGAGGAATATTTTTTTTAAATATTATTTGACTGTCGCACTATGCTATTCAGCGTTGCTGATGACAATTATCCCGCTACCGGAATGGGGTGCGTCAACAAGTTAATCATAGTCAGAGGCACAACATTGGGCTACTCCAAGGTGGAGTACCTGGGCTATCAAATCGGGCAGGGAAATGTGAAGCCCCAAGAAAAATATCCCGCTGCAATTAGGTAATGGCCGGTCCCCCGAACCAAGAGGAGGTTTAAGTTGTTCCTGGGGTTAGCAGGCTACTACAATCAATTTGTACCTAACTTTGCCGTAATAGCTTTTCCCCTCACAGACATAACGAAGGCACTCCTACCCCAGACGGTGCGATTGTCAGGACACAGACTCGGCGTTCCAGGCCCTGAAGGACGTGTCATGTTTGCACGCGGTACTCATCACCCCGGACTTCTCAAAAAATCTTGTCTTCTCAAAATCTTCTCGAAAAACCTTGTCCCAAGAGCAGGAAGGCGAGGAGCACCCCATCATGTATGTCAGCAGGAAGCTCCTCCCTAGGGAGAAGAAATACTTGATTGTCAAGGAGGGCCTCGCCGTGAAATGGGCACTGGACACCCTCAAGTATTACCTCCTCGGGAGGAAGTTCACCCTGATCACTGACCATGTCCCCCTTGTGTGGATGGCAAGAGGTAAGAACACAAATGACCCGCTGGTTCCTGTCCTTACAGCGATGCTCTGTCATCCACAGGCAATGCGGATGCCTTCTCCAGGAGGGATGCAAACCTAGCCCTGAGCACGCCTCCCTCCCGGGTGGTGGGGGGGACAGGGGGGTACGGTCTACCCCAAGGGTATCCCGGGAGGTCTACCCCAAGGCTCCCTCTGCTGGGAGTACATGGGCTGGGCAATTAGGGGAGAGTGCCAAACAGCTGTGCACGCCACAAAGGGAGCACCGTGGCACACAAACCTAAGTTATTTTGTTGTTGTGTTTATTTTGTTTCCTAGTAAAGTCGTGTTTTCTGACTAGAACCTCCCTGTCTCCGTGTTAATCTCTGCACACTCAACCCCACACCCCACGGTTTACCACAAGACTCATAAACAGGCAACAGGCTATAGCTGGCTTCGTAGTTTTTCTGCCAAGTTGAGTACATGGGAGTACGCAGCGTAGTAGGCCAACAAAAATACAAATAACCCCACTTAACACTGATCTAAGGTCAGTTTTAGGCAACTTCTACACAGAGCACAGATGAGGGAAATATATACTCACTATACTTACCTGACATAGAAATCCCTACTATGGGCAGAGATTGGAAGTCCAAAACGATTGATTTGCCCTGTGAGATGGAACAATAGGAACACATTAAGACAATATCCTGGCTACGTGTTCTGTGAGAAGCTCTAACGCTAACTGAAAAATGTCCTATGTAAATGTCCTATGCAAAATATTATCAATGACAGTGGCTTAGAATTTTTTTCAAATAAAGAATTGAATCATTACTTGTTTCAATTCAGAAATTAAACCCACAATTCCTTTAACCATGTATTACAAAAGAGATGACAGTACATTTGATCTTGGCGTCAAGCTCCTTCAGGAGAGCTCATCGTCTGAGCAATGAGTCAATTATTACCCTTATTGATCAACTTCGGGCAGTGAGCGAGATATACATACCAATCTGACAGGAAAAGAAAGCAGAGCCAAAACAGATGGAGGCCGGGCTGGTGGGAACCAAACAACGCATAGCGGGGTGGCAGATATGTTACAGCAGCAACATTAAGCAGCAAGACAAGCCTATCGCATAGCTTAGCGCAACAGCAATGCAGGAGAAGAGAATGTGTGAGCAGAAAGGGTCAACTTAAATAGACCACAGACATAAGGTTGGAGGAATTTGATTGCGACCTTCCTGCTTGAACTGGCTCGGCTTCGTAGTCAGCGGTAAAACATCACAGAGCTCTGTAAAACCACACAGCCACTATGCTCGAGAAGGCCGTTCTGTTTACAGTAATGATGATTCACTGGATTTCGCAAATGTATCATCTAGATTGCAGAGATATCCATACACAGGCAGAACTCTGCTTGTGATGTTAAACCAAAATCTATGCATTCCTGGTTGAGATGTGTTTTCAGCAGGCATATCAAGGAAGTAAGGGTACATGATGCGCAAACTCTCAAGTCCAAGCCACAGAGAAATAATTCACAATCCATTTTGCTACTGCTTACTGTAAAAGAAGAGGAGCCCACATTTTCCGACATACCTTACACACATCAACCTGGGAGGAAGAGTAGTAGCCCACACAGCCCTACACCTCTCAACAGTTGGCTCCAGTTCATTCATGCAAACAGATGAATAACATGATAGAGCTTTCCACTTACCAGGTGCGCTGTAACAGGGTAGAGCCAGAAGAACTGCACAAATGAAACAAACAATTGTTAAAGAAAAGTCCAGAGGATTGTATAGACAAATTCTAGCGAATGTGCAGAGTTTGATAGGGATGATCACATACCAAACATCAGTAGCGGTGTGGTCATGGTGACTCTTTCAATAAAGCAGTCTCACTCTACAATGAAAGACTAAGATGTACTTCAGCCACACCTAAAAGATGTCACGCCTGCTCCCGCTCTCCCTAACTTGTCACGCTCACCCTCCCTGGCGCTCAAGGGTGCCAGGCTGCCCATCATTACGCATCATTGTTTTAACCCTTGTGTTATCTTAAGGGTGAAAAATGACCAACCACTATGTTTAACAACAGAGAAACCCCCCAAATTATATTTTCTCAACTTAAAATTTGATGACTTTTCCCAGAGTGACCCCAACATTAGATAAAGTGAAACATGGCCTTTGTTCATATTTCCATGAAAGCTGTACAAAAGGGTACAAAGATTGTCTTAGAGTCATTTTTGACCGGGCAGTTATAAAATCATTTGCACACCACAAAAACCACACACACACACACACACACACACACACACACACACACACACACACACACACACACACACACACACACACACACACACACACACACACACACACAGACACACATATAATGAGAAATGTAGATTATGTGTGGTACTGATTGAACTCAGACAAAACTAAAACTTTATTGTGCATGGGCAGCATCCCCCCCCCCCCCCCCCCCCCACGACCCCTCCACGACCCCTCCACGACCTCACACGACTCAGGTTCACAGACAAAATGTCACCAAGACAAGACTGAGACAGTCTTTAGACCGGTCCCGAGTACGACAACACTGTCACACAGGACACCAGATAAGACAGGATTATTACCACCAGGAAGGACAGACTGACCCCCCCAGGGGGAACTGGGTAAGGGAAAGGGGGATACTAGTCAGTTGTTCAACTGAATGCATTCAACTGAATTGTGTCTTCCACATTTAACCCAACCCCTCCGAATCAGAGAGGTGCGGAGGGCTGCCTTAATCAACATCCACGTCATCGGCGTATACATTTTAAAAGGAAATAGGAAGAATGGCAGGAAACTGTGAGGAGGACCAGGGGACCGGAGGCTGAGAGGGCTATTCTTTGATTAATGAGACTAGGCCAATTATAGGGCAATTTCAGTTTTACTCATCAACCACCACAGGTTGTACGTACACCACCATTCTACACTACCGAGATCATTCCATTTTTTCATATCCAGCCATTACAATGAGCCCGTCCTCCTATAGCTCCTCCCACCCTCCTCCATTGACCTGAGCATACAAATAAAGTTAGTCATTTCCAAAAGGGAACCACATTCATAATTATTCCGCACTACTGTTCGTCCCAAGCAATGCAACTCAGAGTAGGAATGTGTCCACAGTTCACGAGAAGAGGATTTTAGGGGAATTACTATGCAACCCACCCCGGACCTTTTGCCAAAAACACATTTAGATAAAATTGCATCATCTAAAAGAGATAAGGTTCCTACGTAAACACCCAATAATGTATGTTGCTTCCTGTACTCAGGGGCAATTCACACTACTGAGCCAAACCAAACGAGACAAATCAAGCTGTATTGAGCTATTCAAAGACTCACATCTTGCAACATTAATAGTCTTGGATGTGGCCTCCACTCAATGGAGTTCTTGCGCCTGGTTTTTCTTTACAAACACGTGATCATTACCTCAACTATAAGTAATACAGCTTCACCTGGAATGCTTTTCCAACAGTCTTGAAGGAGTTCCAACATATGCTGAGCACTTGTTGGCTGCTTTTCCTTCATTCTGTGGTCCAACTCATCCCAAACCATCTCAATTGGGTTTAGGTCGGGTAATTGTGGAGGCCAGGTCATCTGATGCAGCACTCCATCACTCTCCTTCTTGGTCAAATAGCCCTTACACAGTCTGGAGGTGTGTTGGGTCAATGTCCTGATGAAAAACAAATGATAGTCCCACTAAGTGCAAACCAGATGGGATAGTGTATCGCTGCAGAACGCTGTGGTAGCCATGCTGGTTAAGTGTGCCTTGAATTCTAAATAACTCACAGACAGTTTCATCAGCAAAGCACCCCCCACACTGACACACCTCCTCCTCCTCCAAACTTCATGATGGGAAGCACACATGCTGAGATCATCTGTACAACTATTCTGCGTCTCACAAAGACACAGTGGTTGGAACCAAAAATCTCAAATTTGGACTCATCAGACCAAAGGACATATTTCCACCAGTCTAATGACAGTATATCCAGTGAACAAAAATCTGAACAGATTGACAAACACAAGAAAGAAACATGGACTTTGGGATTGGTAGGGACAACTCAGAGTTTCGTGCCCTCTTCTATCCCTCTTCTCCATGTATCTGTCTGGTGGAGGTCATGTTTGGCAAGGTACAACGGGGGGTGGTGGAATTATTTTTTTTTTCTTCCTCAACTTGATTTGATTAAAACAAACTTTAATGGATAAAAAAAAAAATGTTAAAAGAAGTAAAGTAAAGAAAATAATAAAATAAAATAGAGAAGGAGGGGTTGGGTAGAGGGTACAATCCCGGTTTAGGGTAAAGTGTTAAGGGGTAGGGTTGGAAATAAGATACACACCCGGTTTAGGGCAAGGGGGTTGGGGGAGGTGTAATGGCTTTCTAAAAAATATAATGTAGGGGATGGAAGCGTGTTCTTCAGATTACTGGGGGTGTTTCCATCATTCAACAGGAGAGGCAAAGAGGATTATGCGCATGTCTTCTGCAGCAACATACCGTCTACATTGTGGTCTGGATCTCAGGTAAATATTCAGGTAAGTCATTAGGCAGGTATGCATGTTAAAAGGCCACTTTGGGTAAGTAGGCCTATGAATGATTTAAAAGGCCACTGCAGGTAAGTATACATATTTTAAAAAGAGGATTATATGTATTTTTATTTTTCAAATGTAAAACGTTCTTAAAAGCTGGGAGTATCTGCATCCAAAGGTGGTTTGAAATGGGTTTGGATAGTAAAAATGTATATAATGTCAGCCTCTGGCGTTAAGAAAATACAGTGTTGGAGTGTGCCCCTGACTGTCTGTAACGGTTTTCTTCGTGTGAAGGAGAGTCGGACCAAAATGCAGCGTGTAGATTGCGATCCATGTTTTAATGAACAAACGTAAAACACGAATCAATACAAACACTACAAAATAAAGAACGTGATGAACGTAACGAAAACCTAAACAGCCTATCTGGTGAAAACACATAGACAGGAACAATCACCCACAAACACACAGTGAAACACAGGCTACCTAAATATGGTTCCCAATCAGAGACAATGACGAACACCTGCCTCTGACTGAGAACCATATCAGGCTGAACATAGAAATAGACAAACAAGACATGAAACATAGAATGCCCACTCAGATCACACCCTGACCAATCAAAACATAGAAAATACAAAGTAAACTATGGTCAGGGCGTGACACTGTCTGTAAATTTGCTTAATATAAGGAATTATAAATGATTTATACTTTTACTTTTGATACTTAAGTATATAATTTAACAATTACATTTATTTTTTATACTTATACTTAGTATATTTAAAACCAAATACTTTTAGATTTTTACTCCAGCAATATTTTCCTGGTTGATTTTCACCTCTACTTAAGTCATTTTCTATTCAAGTATATTTACTTGTAGTTAAGTATGACAATTGGGTACTTTTTCCATCACTGAAAAAAGGCTTCCAAAAGAGTTCTTAGGCTGTCCCCATAGGAGAACTATTTTTTGGTTCCAGGTATAACTTGTTTGGGTTCCAAACTTGTATAACTTGTTTGGGTTCCCTCTGGGGAAAGGGTTCTACATGGAACCCAAAAGGGTTTTACCTGGAACGAAAAAGGGTTCTTCAAAGGGTTCTCAAATGGGGACAGCCGAAGAATCCTTTTAGGTACTAGATAGCCCCTATTAACGTGACCGTGCAGTCAATGTCCGCAATAGCTATGCTCGGAGTCACTTGTGGATTTGACAGTTCGAACGCGGTTCCACCTCTAACACATCAAAACACCAGCTATGCAGGTGTCGGTTAGCGTGAATGTAATTGAATCAAGGCCTATGTCTGTATGTGCACTATCTCCCTGTCAGCCGTTGTGACTGTTTTTCGCTGTGCTTAACCCGGGGTTGTGTGAGAGGATTGTATGTTTTTAGAAGAACTGGCTGGTTTAGTCTCAGGCCCCGGCTAGGCCCTGCACTCCGTTCATCATGACAAACTTTGTTAGTCTAAATTCATCTGCTCTGTTAATCTCTGCGTCAGGACCAGGGGTGCTGCGTGCTAGGAGCAAATGATTTCTCCCGGGTCAGATCTGAAAATCCCTCACCGCTCTTCTGCAGTGTTTTATGTTTTCTTAAACATGTCCTCAAGGACCCCGGAGATCAAAAGACACTTTGGACGTCTACTCTACAGGTCCTACAGGATGCATGGAGCATGTGTCTGAGAGATGCCTCCAAATGCCACCCTATTTTCTATATAGTGCACTTCTTTTGACCATGGCCCATAATCACAATGCAGGGAATAGGGTGCCATTTGGGACACATTCTTGGGTTCAAGAGCTCATTTATAATATTGTTTGGTTTATCATTGATTTACTGGTTTTCGTATTGTAATATTTTAGTTTATACACATCCTTTTCCAGTAGTACTTTAAAGTACTACTTAAGTAGTTTTTTGGGGTATCTGTACTTTAGTTTACAATTTATATTTTTTTACAACTTTTACTACTTTTACTCCACTACACTCCTAAAGAAAATATGTACTTTTTACTCCCATACATTTTCCCTGACACCAAAAAGTACTCATTACATTTTGAATGCTGAGGCAGGACAAAATTATGGTCCAATTCACGCACCAAACAATATAATGCGTTATCATCCTTACTGCTTCTGATCTGTGTACTGCGTTTGTAAATGATGTCTGATTGTTGGAGTGTGCCCGTCTGTCTGTAAATACATTTATATCATAAGGTCTGGTTTGCTTAATATAAGGAATTTTATGTTTAGCATTTAGTTTTACTTTGTACTTTCACTCAAGTTAAACATTTAGTACTTTTTCCACCACTGTACTTTTTACGGGAAAATGTGCCCTTGCGATTGGGCCACAGTCAGGCAACAGTGATCCAATCAGCGAAACATCTGCCTCTACGATCACTTTGCTGAGAGATGTTTGGAGATTCAGGTAAGTGTAAACATCCCAAAATCTACATAAGCACACAGAACACAAGGCAACTGTAATGGACAAATAGATTAGCATCATCATGTCATTGTCTGGCCCTGATTTTAGTGAAAGGAGTCGAGTCTGTAGCCTACTCATGAGTCATGCTGGGTTGGTTGGTTGGTTGATTGAGATCAGGAAGAATTACATTTTCTCATGCCCATGGGAATGCATGTGAAAATGTGGTCAAAACGGAATATTCAATTGCTGTAGCTGAATAATCATATAAATAAGTATAGTCTAATTATATAAGTTAATGATGAGCAAGAGAATTGGAGTTCTCTCGGTTCAGGCTTATCTCGTGCTCTTTTGAGTCATGCACACACTTTTAATTAACTCGTGCGCACATTTGATTTGATTTCGTTCCACCAGGCCTGGTAGAGATTCTATTCATGTCTGTTGTAGAAACAATAAAAAAAATAGCGGCCTACACTGATCACTGAACAAAGTTGTGAATGGTCTTGGCCTTTTTACCCCGAACCGTCACCAATCATTAGTCGCATCCATGAGTCCACTAAACGAGCCTATTGATCAGTCATTGACTGATTGCTTTCGACAAATAGTTTGTTATCCGAGAGTGTCGAGGTCGAGCAGCTCACTCTGTTAATTGAAGATAACAGAGTGGGCAACAATGGAATGAGAGTTTTGTGATTATGGCTGCAGAAAGAAAAGAAAAGAAACAAGAAGGGGTGCTCTAATTAGAAGAACCGTGGCTGGTGGGATCTCCCCCAAGATCTTTGTGGGCTATACCCGGCCTTGTTTCAGGATGGTAAGTTGGTGGTTAAAGATATCCCTCTAGTGGTGTGGGGGCTGTGCTTTGGCAAAGTGGGTTGGGTGGAGGCTGTGCTTTGGGGTCTGTGCTGATGACACACAGCTGTACATTTCGATGAAACATGATGAAGCCCCCAAATTTCCCACGGAATCACCCTATTATTGACGTAGTAAGGCTTACTCATCTGTGGGACTACTCAGAAACTACCACAGTTTGCACCTACACAACCATTCTACACTACTGGTTGTCTCAGGCAACTCACAAAATAGGAATGTTTCCAACCTTGACAAGAAGAGAATTTTAAGGATAATATGCAGCACGTATGCAGCCAAGACTGCCAAGACAACTGTAATGAAATGAAACGGAACCGGTTATCACACCCTGACCTTAGAGATCCTTTATTCTCTATTTTGGTTAGGTCGGGGTGTGACTAGGGTGGGCATTCTAGTTTCTTTATTTCTAGGTTGGCTTGGTATGGTTCCCAATCAGAGGCAGCTGACGTTGTCGTTGTCTCTGATTGGGGATCATATTTAGGCAGCTTTTTCCTACCTGTTTCTTGTGGGATCTTTTTTTATGTATAGTTGCCTGCGAGCACTACATTAGCGTCACGTTTCAATTTGCGCTTTATTGTTTTCTGTGTGTTTGGAACCATACCATGCTGCACTTTGGTCCGTTAATTCTACAAACGATCATGACACCGGTTATGAGTATCATCTCATTAAATCAAAGAATAGCGCTCTCAGTCTCCGGTCCCCTGATCCTTCTCAAATTTTCCTGTCATTCTTCCTATTTCCTTTTAAAATGGATACTATAAAAACACACTGTGATATCCTGTTATACAATTAATTAATAATGCCCAGAAAGTCTGTGTCTGGAGGATACAGTATATTGGCACAGGTGTTTTATCATAGAGCGTCAAATTAATCTATTATCTTGCTACATGCTTTCATAACAACTTGGCGACAAGATGTCCATCAGAAAACTCCCCCCCAGAAAAAACAATGACGTTGCATCCATATCGTTGCATCTACTCCCTTCAACAGATCTCCCATGAACAATCAATGACCAGTTGAGGAATAACATTCACACTGTGTGTGTATGCGTATGTGCTCACTGTGCAAATGGATCCTTTGAAATGAATGCTCCCTCTGGTAAACTGTGGAGGTGGATATAATGAAAAACAAATAGCTTAACTTTCCCAGTTTATACACTTCCTGTGCATTTCCTTGCTCTGAGTTGCACTTCCTGCAAAGGTGATCTCAGAACCTCCCCACTCCGTTTTGTATGTCTCTCCGGTCCTTGTAATCAGTATCCTAAGTAGCTGCTGTGTGTTGACCTTAGTCATCCAAATAAACTCAGCAAAAAAAAGAAACGTCCTCTCACTGTCAGCTGCGTATATTTTCAGCAACCTTAACGTGTAAATATTTGTATGAACATAACTAGATTCAACAACTGAGACATAAACTGGACAAGTTCCACAGACATGTGACTAACCCGCTCCAGAGTACAGGCCTCAGTGTAAAGCTCATTCCTTCGATGATAAACGAGAACCCGACTATCACCCCTGGTGAGACAAAACTGTGACTCGTCAGTGAAGAGCACTTTTTGCCAGTCCTGTCTGGTCCAGGGACGGTGGGTTTGTGCCCATAGGCAACGTTGTTGCCGGTGATGTCTGGTGAGAACCTGCCTTACTACAGCCCTACAAGCCCTCAGTCCAGCCTCTCTCAGCCTATTGCGGACAGTCTGAGCACTGATGGAGGGATTGTGCGTTCCTGGTGTAACTCGGGAAGTTGTTGTTGCCATCCTGTAACTGTCTCGCAGGTGTGATGTTCGGATGTACTGATCCTGTGCATGTGTTGTTTCACGTGGTCTGCCACTGCGAGGATGATCAACTGTCCGTCCTGTCTCCCTGTAGCGCTGTCTTCGGCGTCTCACAGCACGGACATTTCAATTTATTGCCCTGGCCACATCTGCAGTCCTCATGTCTCCTTGCAGCATACCTAAGACACGTTCACGCAGATGAGCAGGGACCCTGGGCATCTTTTTTTGGGTGTTTTTCAATGTCAGTAGAAAGGCCTCTTTACTGTCCTAAGTTTTCATAACTGTGACCTTAATTGCCTACCGTCTGTAAGCTCAGTGTCTTTAACGACCGTTCCACAGTTGCATGTTCATTAATTGTTTATGGTTCATTGAACAAGCATGGGAAAATGAAGATGTGTGAAGTTATTTGGATTTCTACGAATTATCTTTGAAAGACAGGGTCCTGAAAAAGGGACGTTTAGATCTTCAAGGTGCCAGTGGTTTGCGTCTATATCTGGGACAACTGGGACTCAGTCTGTTTAGTCCTTCTCCAGGTGCCCGTGTGTGACTCGTACTACATGCATGTCAGTTGCGGTCAGTGCCGTTTAAGATGAGGGAGGACAATTATTTTCATGAGCATGGCCTTATTTCTATTACATCATATGGGAGGACTATCATTCATATTCAATTCACCCTGTTCAATGTAACAGCGATAGGTTTAGGCTACTACATGATACCAACATTTTCCCTAGACCCATCATGTCATTAATATAACCTAGCCAATAAATGAAGTTTACACCGTAGATGCACACAGGTCAAGAGACAAATTTGAGTTGACAGTCAGTGACACATGGACTGACGATGACATTCAATACCACCTTGCATACTCTTGCCTGCATCTAGTTGATATAGGGTGTACTTACTAGTCCAACAGTTGCAAATGAGAGTTTCTATTGGATAAATTCAGATATGTTTATCCCCATTTTGTTCTGTTTTCTTCTGTTTAAGAAATCCTCTTAAGGATTAGCCCCTTTTTTTCAATTTTCGCCTAAAATGACATACCCACATCTAACTGCCTGTAGCTCAGGTCCTGAAGCAACGAAATGCATATTCTTGGTACCATTTGAAAGGAACCACTTTGAAGTTTATGGAAATGTGAAAGGAATGTAGTAGAATGTAACACAATAGATCTGTTAAAAGATAATAATACAAAGGAAAAAAAAATATTTTTTTGTATTTCTTTTGTACCATCATCTTCGAAATGCAAGAGAAAGGTCATAATGTATCATTCCAGCCCAGGTGCAATTTAGATATTGGCCACTAGATGGCATCAGTGTATGTGCAAAGTTTTAGACTGATACAATGAACCATTGTATTTATGTTCAAAATGTTGTATCAAGACTGCCCAAATGTGCCTAATTTGTTGATTAATAACTTTTCATATTCAAAATTGTGCACTCTCCTCAAACAATAGCATGGTATTATTTCACTGTAATTGGACAGTGCAGTTAGAATACCAAGAATTTAAGCTTTCTGCCCATATCAGATATGTCGATGTCCTGGGAAATTTTCTTGTGACTTACAACCTCATGCTAATCACATTAGCCTAAGTTAGCTCAACCGTCTCGTGGAAGGGACACCGATCCTGAAGAAGCTTTTTTAACAGAATCCCCGGAATGAATACACCCCTGATCACGTGTAAACACAGTTCACTTTCATAGCAGCCATGTTGTATTCCTTCTTACATGTGCTCTCCTCCTCTCACCTCTTCCCTTCGGTTGTGGACTTCAGTGCACAACACAACAGTTGTTTGTGACCAGGCGGGAAAAAAAAATCCAAGCCAAACCACTACATTGTTGTCACCATATTTGCTAAAGTAACCTTCATAGCTAGCATAGCTAATACAACTAACCTGTTAGTAAACCCTCTACAATCATGTAGTATCGTTACAGAGTACAGTCAATAAGCAGTTACACCGGCAGGCCCCGGTGGCAACACATTTGTAAAACCTAAAGCTTACCTTAACTTGGAAGAGTTCCAGTGTTGTGTTGGATAGTCATAGCCAGCTAGCAAACATAGTATCCCTTGAGCAGGGTGTTTCAGTAGGTTGAACTAGCTAGCTCCATTTGCTAGCTATGTAAGTTTTTTTAAAGACACTCTCCTCTTTTTCACTCTTACTTCTTCTTAATTATGTAAGAAATGAAGCTCTTCAAAACTGTTCAACTATTGTCTTTGGGTCAACTACTCACCACATTTTATGCACTGTAGTGCTAGCTAGCTGTAGCTAATTACACACAGGTGGATTGTATTTATCATCATTAGTCATTTAGGTCAACATTGGATCATTCAGAGATCCTCACTGAACTTCTGGAGAGAGTTTGCTGCACTGAAAGTAAAGGGGCTGAATAATTTTGCACGCCCAATTTTTCAGTTTTTGATTTGTTAAAAAAGTTTGAAATATCCAATAAATGTCGTTCCACTTCATGATTGTGTCCCACTTGTTGTTGATTCTTCACAAAAAAATACAGTTTTATATCTTTATGTTTGAAGCCTGAAATGTGGCAAAAGGTCGCAAAGTTCAAGGGGGCCGAATACTTTCGCAAGGCACTGTAACTATTGTTCACCTAATACCTTTTTTTCACTGTTGATTAGAGCCTGTAAGTAAGCATTTCACTGTCGTTTTTGACGCACGTTACAAATAAACTTAATAATAAACTGATTTGATTTGAGCAGTCGGGGGAGAAGGGCCTTGGTCAGCGAGGTGACCAAGAACCTGATGGTCAGTCTCACAGAGCTCCAGAGTTTCTCTGTGGAGATGGGTGAACCTTCCAGAAGGACAACCATTTCTGCAGCACTCCACTAATCAGGCCTTTAAGGTATTGTGGCCAGACGGAAGCCACTCCTTAGTAAAAAGGCACATGATATCCCATTTGGAGTTTGCCAAAAGTCACCTTAAGTACTCTCAGACCATGAGAAGCAAGATTCTCTGGTCTGATGAAATCAAAATTGAACTCTTTGGCCTGAATGCCAAGCATCACATCTGGAGGGAACCTAGCACCATCCCTACGGTGAAGCACGGTGGTGGCAGCATCATGCTGTGGGGATGATTTTCAGCGGTATGGACTGGGAGACTTATCAGGATCGAAGGAAAGATGAACGGAGCAAAATACAGAGAGATCCTTGATGGAAACCTGCTAAAGAGGACTCAAGACCTAATACTGGGGCAAAGGTTCCCCTTCCAACAGGACAACAACCCTAAGCACACAGCCAAGACATTGCAGGAGTGGCTTCAGGAGTCTCTGAATGTCCTTGAGTGGCCAGCCAGAGCCAGGACTTGAACCCGATCGAACATCTCTGGAGAGACCTGAAAATAGCTGTGCAGCGACGCTCCTCATGCAATTTGACAGAGCTTGAGATGATCTTCAGACAAAAATGTGAGAAACTCCCCAAATACAGGTGTGCCAAGCTTGTAGCGTCATACCCAAGAAGACTCGAGGCTGTAATCGCTGCCAAAGGTGCTTCAACAAAGTACTGAGTAAAGCGTCTGAATAATGTAATAATGTATAAATGAATAATGTAATATTTCCATTCTTTTATTTTTAATACATCTGCAAAAAATGTTGCTTTGTCATTAAAAAACAATTGAATACATTTTAGAATAAGACTAGCGTAACAACATGTGGAAGAAATCAAGGGGTCTGAATGCTTTCTGAATGCAATGTATATGGATCTGTGCCATTCACTTTGAACTGGACTGTTTTTACAGCATGTGCGGTGCTGAGTAGATGCGCTTGTTTTGAGAGATACAGTACATGTAGCGAGTGCACATTTGTACATTTTTCCATATTCTTTGCTAGTTAGCCCATGTGTATAGATCATTTCTAGTCAGCAATGGGGGAGTGATTACTTCCTACAAGAGCACAATACGTGTGCATTTCTAGACATATTTGAAAGGCGAGTCAGGTAAAGAGCTTTTTTTCTGTAAGGGGCAGTGTTGTATTTTGGGGTAATGTTGTATTTGGAGACAGGCCTGAATAAGCTAAAGAGCCAATAGGCAGAGGGTAGCATAATTTGTCTGATTCTCTGTAATAATGGTATGGGAATAATGATGCATTTCATTCTGCAAAGTGGTTTCTTGCATCAAACAACACAACAACAGTTTCAGCCACATCATTGTCTGAAGGAAAAGTGGATAAACAGCTTAATGTCAAGCCCTGCATCTTTTTTCAAAAGTCTTATGGAATGTAGGCCTACATTGAACACCACACATTGGTTGCTACTGTTTTTTTTTATGGTAGGCCAGTCTGGTAGGTCTACATTATGATCAAATAGCTACAGTAGCCTACTTGACCAGTGTTTAAACTAACTTCAAGTGGGTACAGCCCCAGTGTTCACAGTAAACGCGGGCCAGAAGTTGCACAGTATTTTCACAATGTTCAAGTTTTTGCTCAGCAGACCTGAAATTTGCTCAGTGCTGAAAAAAATGTCAAGGAACATTGATCATGATTATAAAAATGTTAAAGAATAAGAGGTGGTCCCCTTCCTGAATATAAGGGAAATAGCTGTTTTGATGGGAAATAGAGTGTTGAGGAATTTAAATGGAATGATTGTCTAGCCCCTTACAGTCTAAGCCCTGTGTAAGCTACTAGCCCGTAGAAATGCATTGAACAACAGATTCACTGCATGGAACAACAGATAGTCCCCCCCCAAAAAAATCTAAAGGAAGTTTGTTCTGACATGTTTGTCCTATATCTGAGAGATGTAAGAAAGATCAGGAAACTGTTGTATTTAAACCCTAATTTTTGGTACTAAACAGTCTCTATATATACTTCCATTCATGTTTTCAACTAGTACCGGGGGACCTTCAGACAAGTGTTGTGAGGCCTGTGGCCATTCTAGAGCAAAACAACCAACATGTACGTGTTTGTGAAAGTCTCACCTTATTAGTGTGTAATGTTCAGAAGCTATAGACAGAAGTTGGCAGATTGGCTGTACCGACTTCAGACGAGTCCCAAAACGCTTGTGGGGGTGGTAGAGCTAAGCGGATAACACCACCGTGTTTGTGAGAGTCTCATCTTTAAATAGAGTGGTCAAACCGTTCAGACGCTACAGACGATTTTGTGAGAAGAAGACCGCTTTAGCTCTGTCAACTTTCACCACAGATGCGGAATTTCGACATCCAATGCAAAACCCCAGTTTTTAATTGGGATTTTTTAAATATTATGCTAATTAGATTTCCGCGGGGGTGCGGACATCGACTCTAGGGGGCTAACCACCAGTTGTGTAGAGTAACTTAAGTAAAAAAATAAAGTACTACTTAAGTTGTTTTTATTGGGGTATGTGTACTTAACGTTACTATTTATATTTCTGACAGCTTTTACTTTTACTTCACTACATTCCTAAAGAAAAAAATGTACTTTTAAAATTTTCCCTGACATCCAAAAGTATTTGTTACATTAGCAGGACAGGAAAATGGTCAGATTCACATACCTATCAAGAGAACATCCCTGGGTATCCCTACTGCCTCTGATCTGGCGGAATCACTAAACACAAATTCTTTGTTTTTAAATTATGTCTGAGTGTTGGAGTGTGACCCTGGCTATCCGTAAATAAAAACAATTTAAAAAAATTAAAAAATTGTGCTGTTTGGTTTGCTTAATATAAGGAATTTTAAATTATTTGTACTTTTACTTTTACTTTTGATACTAAAGTATATTTAAAACCAAATACTTTCAGGCTTTTAGTCATGTAGTATTTTACTGAGTGACTTTCAATAGAATCATTTTCTATTAAGGTATCTTTACTTTTACTCAAGTATGACAATTTTGTACTTTTTCCACCACTGCAAATATGTAAGTGAAAGAGCAGTCCATTTTTTTAACAGATTACCAGTTTTGTTCAGCAGCCCACAGAGCTTACAGGCCTACAGCTAAAGCTTAGTTCACTGAACCTCCTCCACTACATAAACATCAGTTCTCCTCATCTCAGTCAAATTGAAGTAAAACAGCTAAATCTTCCATACGCTTGTTGAGTTGTTGTTTGTCAAGGCATAAAGACAATGCTGTACAGCACAGGGATGTATCTGTGTATTTGTACATTTTTAAATGGTCAAAATAACTAAAAAAGTAGCATTTTAAGACAAGGCTGACACTATACGTTGTCCACAGACCCATTTCAGTCCACTCAGAATGTTTACACAGGGCCCCCGTGGGAAGAGGGTGTCTCTACTCAAGGCCAATTTTCTAGAGGGCTGCTTGATCTAAAAGTCTGTCAGGGAGAAACTCTGCCCCATGATTTGCATGCCTGTAACAATGACTCTTTCATCAAATGGCTAATCAAATGGCTACCAAGACTATTTGTATTGATCCCCCCCCCCCCCCCCCCCCCCCACGCTGCTGCTGCTTTCTGTTATTATCTATGCAGAGTCACTTTAATAGCTCTACCTACATGTACATAATTACCTCAATTACCCCGACACCAGTGCCCCCGTACATTGACACATTTGACTCTGTACCGGTACCCCCTGTATAGCCCCACTGATGTTATTTACTGCTGCTCTTCAATTATTTGTTATTCTTATCTCGTACTTTTTTTTAAGGTATTTTCTTAAAACTGCGTTGTTGGTTAAGGACTTGTAAGAAAGCAATTCACTGTAAGGTCACTGTCGTATTCGGGGAATGTGACAAATAAAATGAAATCAAATCAAATGTATTTATAAAGCCTTCTTTACATCAGCAGATGTCTCAAAGTGCTGTACAGAAACCCAGCCTAAAATCCCAAACAGCAAGCAATGCAGATGTTGAAGCACGGTGGCTAGGAAAAACTCCCTAGAAAGGCAGGAACTTATGAAGAAACCTAGAGAGGAACCAGGCTGACCTAGAGAGGAACCAGGTCCACTTCTGGCTGTGCCGGGTGGAGATTATAAGAGTACATGGCCATTAAGGCCAGATTGTTCTTCAAGATGTTCAAACGTTCGTAGATGACCAGCAGGGTCAAATAATAATCATTGTGCAACAGGTCTGTGCCTCAGGAGGAAATGTCAGTTGGCTTTTCATAGCCGAGCATTCAGAGGTCGAGACAGCAGGTGTGGTAGAGAGAGTGTGAGAGAGTCGAAAACAGCAGGTCCGTGACAAGGTAGCACGTCCAGGGAACAGGTCAGGGTTCCACAACCACAGGCAGAACAGTTGAAACTGGAACAGCAGCACGGGCTCAGGACCTCCGGGAGTGGAGGGAGAGAGAAAGAGAGAAAATTTGAGGAAGCATGCTTAAATTCACACAGGATACCAGATAAGACGAAGATCTCCTACACCGCACAAGCCCGAGGGGCCGCAAAACCGGACAGGAAGATCATGCCAGTGACTCAACCCCTCCTAGGGACGGCATGGAAAAGCACTAGTAAGCCAGCTACTCAGCCCCCATAATAGGACCAGGAGGCAGAGAATTCCAGTGGAGAGAGGGGACCCGGGCCAGGCAGAGACAGCAAGGGCAGTTCGTTGCTCCAGTGCCTTGCCGTTCACCTTTGCACACTTGGGCCAGACTGCACTCACTTAAAGGACCTACTGAAGAGATAAGTCTTCAGTAAAGATTTACAGGTCGAGACCGAGTCTGTGTCTCTCACATGGAAAGGCTGACCATTCCATAAAAATGGAGCTCTATAGGTGTCACGCCCTGACCATAGAGAGCTGTTTATTCTCTATGTTGGTTGGGGCGTGATAGTGACTAGGGTGGGTTATCTAGGTGATTAGTGATTTATGTTGGCCTAGTATGGTTCCCAATCAGAGACAGCTGTTTATCATTGTCTCTGATTGGGGATCATATTTAGGCAGCCATTTCCCCATTGTGCTTTGTGAGATCTTGACTATGGATAGTTGCCTGTTAGCACGATTATTTAGGGTCACGTTTCATTTGGTATTTTGTTCAGTGTTCATTTAATAAAGGAAAATGTATGCCTACCACACTGCACCTTGGTCCACTCATTCTAACGATCGTGACAATAGGAGTAAGTCCTGCCTCCAGCTGTTTGTTTAAAAATTCTAGGGACAATAAGGAAGCCTGCGTCTTGTGACCATAGCGTATGTGTAGATACAGTTGAAGTCGGAAGTTTACATACACCTTAGCCAAATACATTAAACTCAGATTTTCACAATTCCTGACTTTTAATCTTTGTAAAAATGTCCTGTCTTCGGTCAGTTAGGATCACCACTTTATTTTAAGAATGTGAAATGTTAGAATAATAGAGAGAAGGATTTATTTCAGCTTTTATTTCTTTAATCACATTCCCAGTGGGTCAGAAGTTTACATACACTCAATTAGTATTTGGTAGCATTACCTTTAAATTGTTTACCTTGGGTCAAACTTTTCAGATAGCGTTCCACAAGCTCCCCACAATAAGTCGGGTGAATTTTGGCCCATTCCTCCTGACAGAGCTGGTGTAACTGAGTCAGGTTGGTAGGCCTCCTTCTCGCACACACTTTTTCAGTTCTGCCAACAAATGTTCTATAGGATGAGGTCAGGGCTTTGTGATGGCCACTCCAATACTTTGACTTTGTTGTCCTTACGCCATTTTGCCACAACTTTGGAAGTATGCTTGGGGTCATTGTCCATTTGGAAGACCCATTTGTGACAAAGCTTTAACTTCCTGACTGAACACTTTTTTGGTTACTACATGATTCCATATGTGTTATTTCATAGTTTTGATGTCTTCACTATTATTCTACAATGTAGAAAATAGTAAAAAATAAAGAAAAATCCTTGAATGAGTAGGTGTGTCCAAACTTTTGACTGGTACTGTACATTTAGCGAATTCGCAACATATAGTACGTTTTGCAAATTGTATTAAAAAAATATTCTGCTTAAGTCTCTAGTCATGTTAAATGACTTGGAATTGTATGAATTACATTTATAAAAGGCCACACATTTTTCCTTACCTTCTGTAAGCTCCTCTGCTCTATGACAACTCTATGCCACTTTGCAAATTAGATGATATGCACGCAATGCTCTATTGTAAAGTTGCATTTTTTTCCTCCAGGTCACCCCCCTCTCATGCTCACATTATGTTCCAGCAGCTGCAGATTTACAAATGAATGAAGGATACGTGCTGTGTGTGGGTGTTGTCATTGAAGTGCTTTCCTTGTGATGCTATGTGTGTACAGTTCTTGGAGTTGAGGCTATTTACTGCAGATTGTTTTGCTGGCCTGTTTGTGACTGAGAGGTTCCCATTGCTAGGAGGTGATGTTGAAAGTGAGAACACTTTCGATCAGGGATCTGGACACCGTTGTCAGTGTCAGCCCAATGGACCGGCAGATGGCTTTACTGAGTCATTTCATCAGACCGTCCAAGGGGAATGTATGCAACCTGCTATACACTCGTATTCACCGTAGACTGGATCGTGCATAAAACATTCTCTATTCAGCCTGCAAAGGCCTCAGTTTCTCCCTTTACTAAATTTAATGACGAGGAGGTGGGGGAAAAAAGGGGATATATGCATACTTTCTTTATAAAACACAATTTTCCACCACCATACTATTTCCCCTGTTTGTTTTACCCACCTTCTCACTATTAAATTGAGTTAAGGAAGAAATCCTAAACAGCGAGGAAGTACCGGTAGTGGCTGTTAGAAAGTGTTACCATTCGTTTTTTTCTTAAAAATAGCTGATGTTTCAGAAGTGCACCAACTGCAACTGGAAAAGGAGGTCCCAGCAAAACAATGACTCAAACAAAATATTAACGACTTGGGTTCATACTGTAGAATATTTTGAGATGGCTTGGCAATTGGATATTGTTGTCAGGGGTGGTGCTTGTAGGTGTGGCTGAAATAGACTACTTATCTCTCTCTGTGCATCTTAGTATTTCATCTATGAGTGAGACTGCTTTATTGAAAGAGTCACCATGACCACTCCGCTACTGATGTTTGGTATGTGAGCATCCCTATCAAACTCTGCACATTCGCTAGAATTTGTCTGTACAATCCTCTGGACTTCTCTGAACATTTGTTTGTTTCATTTGTGCAGTTCTTCTGGCTCTACCCTGCTACAGCGCACCTGGTAAGTGGAAAGATAATGTCTTGCGTCTGTTTTTATGAATGAAATCGGGCCAGCTGTTGAGAGGTGTAGGCTACTACTCTGCCTCTCAGATTAAGCCACAGCAGAATTAATTGTAAATTATTGCTTTGTGGTTTGGAATTGAGAGTTCATACATTATGTACCTTATTTCCCTGAAATGCCTTCTGAAAAACAAATGTCAATCGGGAATGCAGTGGATCATGTTGGTTTAGAAACCCAAACATAGTTCTACTTGTATAGGGATATCTGCAATCTAGATGATCGGTCAGTTGTCATCATTTAAAATATATATATATTTCACTAGGCAAGCCAGTTAAGAACAAATTCTGATTTACCATGGCGGCCTACACCGGCCAAATCCTAACCAGGATGACACTGGGCCAATTGTGGCCCTATGGGACTCCCGGTCACGGCTGGTTGTGATACAGCCTGGGAACGAACCAGGGTCTGTAGTGACACCTCTAGCAATGTAATGCAGTGCCTTAGACCGCTGAGCCACTCGGGAGCCCCATCATTACTCTAAGCCAAAGGTGCTTATGCTTTTTCAGCTCAAGACCCAAATGAGAAAAGTATTGTCCTTGAACGACTCAAATTAAGAAGAAATAGTGTGTGATTATAAATGTTTACTAATAGCTCGCGACCCACCGCTCACATGCTCAGGGTCCACTTTGGTTCCCAAACCATAATTTAAGAAACTCTGTTGTTCCCAACTTTTTTCGGGTTACCGTACCACCAACTGAATGTTGCTCTGCCAGGAGTACCCCTGAAGTACCCCTTCTTTTGCATTTTACCAGTAGTCCTATGGTCTCCTGAGTCTTCTCAAGTACCACCTGTGGATAGACCAAGTACCCCCAGGGGTCCTAGTAACCCTGGTTGCAAACCACTGCTCTGAACAGTATAGCCTTCTATGGCAGACAACTGGCTGTGTGGTTTATAGAGCTTTGGGGATATT
Organism: Oncorhynchus mykiss; assembly: GCF_013265735.2. Classification (NCBI taxonomy): domain Eukaryota; kingdom Metazoa; phylum Chordata; class Actinopteri; order Salmoniformes; family Salmonidae; genus Oncorhynchus; species Oncorhynchus mykiss. The sequence goes on along the minus strand of NC_048591.1, from coordinate 6,511,111 downwards.
AAGCCCAATAAGGTTTTTTAATTAAAATAACTTATATTGAGCTGTGGATAACTTTAGGGAGCGCTAACCATAGATATACCATTGTTTCCTGACAATATATTGAGTAAGGTATACCTTACTCAGTTTTTCAGGCATTTTATCATAGAATTATCTCTATGCGTTTTATCCTATCAACTTCAGTCACTTGATTGGCAATTATAAAATGCAATTTTTTAAGAAAAAATTATGAATCGCTTTAATTTGTTTTAACTGTAAAGCAATTGACAGTAGGAATATTTTCTTAGTGAGCGTTTTGCAAATATCACGCTTAGATTAATAAGCATTCCTCATGACCTGAGAGAGAGCTTTTCACAGAATACGTAGCCAGCACTTTGTCTTGATGTGAGGATGTTTCACAGGGCAAGTCAATCCTTTAGGAGTTCCAGTCTCTGCCCATGCTGGGAAGTTCTACGACACGTGAGTATAGCAAGTACCCTTATTATCTGTGCTCTGGGTAGAAGCTGCCCTAGGGCTCAAATCAAGCGGGATATGAAAAATTGACCTGATAGTGTTTAGGGGCAAATTCATCCTACTACCTTTGTTGTTCTACTGTATTATTGACTGTATGTTTTGTTTATTCCATGTGTAACACTGTGTTGTTGTATGTGTGGAATTGCTATGCTTTATCTTGGCCAGGTCGCAGTTGCAAATGAGAACTTGTTCTCAACTTGCCTACCTGGTTAAATAAATGAGAAATATGTATATATATATATATATATATACATATACATATATATATATATATATATATATATATTAAATACCTTTCTTTAATTAAGATGTGTCATCATGATGTGACTCTGTATTTGTGAGCATTGTGACTCCACTCTGTCTGTGGCTGTGTTTCAAACTCACAAAAGACACACGCTCATCAATTTACCCTTGCCTTATGTCCTTGACGTAATCTCTGCGGCTATATTTGTCGTCGGTCCAAATGATTAGCCAAACCAGGGAAGTTTGCAACGTAAACCCCTCAGCCCTCATTTTAGTGGACTTTGCGAGTATACAATTATGTTCACTTCGGGCCTGAAACGCCCCATAATTCAATTCGCAATGATTGTACAGTACATCCACTATGAAAAGTCTGCCAAAAGTCAAAACCTCAACGTCCATATGGAGTCAACATACAAGTAAAAACGAATGTAAATAAGTTTGAAATGCACAAACACGTCTCATAAAACTGATGTTTTTGTTTGTTTAGCTTTTGGAAATTGTAGAAATAAAACATTTTCCTTCTTCAGAAGTTCCAGCTAGGCAGGCTGACGTTGGTTAGCTAATTAATTTGCTAGCCATCATACAGTAGGCGTATATTAATAATGATATAGTTAATATAGGTAAACATGCAATCATAATTGACTGTGACACATATAATACACCAATAAGCTACCTGTGGCTGAAAACACAGCTGACGAGTGACGAATTTCTAGGCAAGGAAGGTCCATTTAAAAATCATTCCTTCCTCCCTCGCCCTGCAAGTGTATACTCGTCAGACGTCATGATACATCATCAGAAGTCCACTACATTTGAGGGCTGAGGGGAGGAATGCAGCCTATGTCTAGTATATGTGCTGCACATAGATATAGAAAATGACCTCTAGACATGATGAGCCTCTGCCTTTCAGGTCTCCCAGAGATCACGTCTGCGGTGGGCTGAATTATGACGTTCTAGATTACACTTGCTGTGAAAGAGTACTGCATAAAGAGGCGCGGCTGTCTTGCTGTGGAAACAGGGTCTTTAACCTCACCCAGGCTTCCTGTTGTGAAGGTGAGATAGACAGAGTCATGTCTCCTAGCAGTATCCCATGGCATCTACAGTATTCACTCAAACCTGGTAACTGTGAAAAGTTATTTTCTCAGCACCTCCCAAGTTTTCTTTCAACATGTGTTTATCTGTTATTCAATCAATGCAGGTCAGGTGACTCTTAATGTGAGCCAGCTGGTGTCAGATTGCTGTGGGTGTCAGGCCTATGACCCACTCAACCAGCTGTGCTGTGACTCTCAGATCCTAACCAGGACCCAACCCCATTCCAAGTGTTGCGGAAAAGGTCAGCGAGATCAGGTCTATTCACATCTATTGATGTCATCATCGATTATGTAGTTGTGTTTGTTTTATTCTTCACAAAGGCATAAACAGAGATGTTGTCGTGGTGTGCATTTTAGACTTTGCTCTCAAACTGTCTTTCCAATAGAGGTCGGGTCCTCTCCTTGTTCGGGCGGCGCTCGGCGTCGCCGGTCTTCTAGCCATCATCGAAACACTTTTCATTTTCCATGTGTTTTGTCTTGTTTTTCCTCACACCTGGTTTCAATTCCCTCAATCATTTGTTGTGTATATAACCCTCTGTTCCCCTCATGTCTTTGTGTGGGATTGTTTATTGTAAGTGCTTGTTCACGTGTTGTTTGGTGCGTGACGGGTTTTTGCACCCAATTATCTTGTTATTTTTATGCCGTGGGTTTTACTGTTAAACTGCTCCGGCTATTACCAAGTTCAGCTCTCCTGCGTCTGACTTCCCTGCCATCGATTACGCACCCCTTACACCTGTCTGCTCCGAAAACTGTTTGGGAGATGTTTCCCAATTTCCCACCTGCACCTCACGGCTTCTATGCTCACTCCCCGTCACAATGTCAAGACCGTTAGACTTGAGCACTTGAAAGCCCTTCAGTCGTTTAAACAGTACATCTGATCAATCCTTATGACCTGTTCTGCAGAGCTTTACGATGAAGACCACCAGCTCTGCTGTGGAAATGTCATTAAAGGAAAGAAGGTCCTGACCAAAATGTCCGTTCACCACCAGTGCTGTGGAGACCACCAGTTTGACCAGCGAAGCCACTGCTGCTGCTTCGATTCTGAACCACTCTCTCCAGAGCCTCTCAATGCAAGCTGCTGTGCATCATCAGGGTCGAATGTTAGTAAAAAAGGAAACCTACTGGTTTTGTGTGGTTGTAATGAAACTTCACGTTATGATAGTTTGTCATCTTTGTGTGTGTTTTGTTCTTTCTTTTTTTTCCCCCCAGCACTTGGGAATTGCTCCGACTTCTCCGAAATGGTAACCATACACTGAACCTCATGTTTCACTTTCTTTATTCAATGTTCAATTCAACCATTTCATTAACAGTCAGGTTTGAATATAATATAATTGATGTCCAATGGCTAAAAGCCACAATGGGATGGCATCCATTTTAAATGATGCAACATCATTAAGATGCAAATAAAAACAACCACTTACATGTCCGTTTTTCCAAATGTTCTTTAATATTTACTGAACATCTGCAGCTGTCAGATGTTGCTTTATTTTTCCTTGTGGGTTTTGCCTTTTGGCATTGGTCTGCCAACAAGCACATTGACACTGAGATAACCTCCAATGGGCACTTTAACTGTAAAGGTTTGCCTGTAGAACAAGTGTGGTGGAATAATTAGAAACATGATAGATTGTTTTATTTTTTAAATCATATTTTTAACTATACTTGTATGTGTGTATTTGTATACATTTCTATGGTTATGGTCTGTTAATGTATTTTATGTGCATGTGTTGTTGTATGGCATCTAATTGTGGGTGTGTGTGGGTGTGCACTGTGCATGTGGATCCTTTGAAATTAATGTCTTCCCCTGGTAAACTGTGGAGGCAGATGCAATGACAAACAAATAGTTTAACTTTCCCAGTTTATAGACTTCCTGTATATTACCTTGCTCTGAGCTGCACTTCCTGCAGAGGTCCTCCCCACTCTGTCTTTTTCTCCATCTGCCTCCAGTATGTCAGGGAAACAGCCCTGTGGTCTAGGTGCCTGTTTCAACCCAACAACAGAACGTTGCTGTGTGAACCCTACATCTCTCCAGGGACAAAGTTACTCCCACGACCAGACCTGCTGTGAGGGAACACTACGCCACACCCCATGTAAGACAGTATACACGCGCAGACAGAGAAACACACGCGATGGAGACATTATTAAATCTATAATGAAAAATAAAATATAAAATCTTAAATGAGACACGTGTGTGAGTTCTTGTGGAAGATTAGGTGCTCTACCACGAAAATAAGATAATGTTCTCTGAGTGCCAATGACGTGGAGGCACCTCTGATTCAGAGGGTTTGGGTTAAATGAGGAGGACACATTTTGGTTGAATGCATTCAGTTGTGCAACTGACTAGGTATCCACTTCCCCACAAACCACACATGGGAGGAAACAGCATTAAACAGCTGTTTTATATCATCAGTCGAATCACCCAATCTCTCTGCAAATTCTGGGGGTTTTCACAAAGGCATATTGCATCATATGTAGGTGAAAAAGCAGTCCATATGTGTAACAGATGACCCGTTTTGTTCAGCAGTCATCGCACAGTATTGTATGGATGCTGATTTTACAGTATGTACAGTAAATGCTGCCAGGTTAGACAGATTATTTACCAGTCTTGATCTGATCATCACCACCATCCCCATCTCTGTCCTTCCTCCTTCCCATCTCTCTAACCAGATCTCTACAATGGTGCTAGCTGTGGCTCTCAGGTTTACAATCCAGACAGTAAAATCTGCTGTGCCGGGAAGCTGTCCAATAGGGTGCTTGGAAAAAACCTGGTAAGTCCATTAGCCCACAGAGCTCACAGGCCTACAGCTGAAGCTTAGTTCACTGAACCTCCTCCACTACATAAACATCAGTTCTCCTCATCTCAGTCAAATTGAAGTTAAACAGCTAAATCCTCCATACGCTTGTTGAGTTGTTGTTTGTCAAGGCATAAAGACAATGCTGTACAGCACAGGGATGTATCTGTGTATTTGTACATTTTTAAATGGTCAAAATAACAAAAAAGTGGCATTTTAAGGCAAGGCTGACACTATACGTTGTCCACAGACCCATTTCAGTCCACTCAGAATGTTTACACAGGGCCCCCGTGGGAAGAGGGTGTCTCTATACTCAAGGCCAATTTTCTAGAGTGCTGCTTGATCTAAAAGTCTGCCAGGGAGAAACTCTGCCCCGTGATTTACCAGTAACAATAACTATTTGTGGTGTTTGCTTTACTTGGGCTCTATGCAGTACCATGTCAGTTCTGACAGCACATTTAGTTCTGTAAGCCCCACCCTGCAACCAGTTGAGAGTAGAGCAGCTCCTCTTTTGTGTGAGAGTGTGTCAGACGACGGATAACTAGAGGTCTCTTTTCTAACGCTTAGCACTGTTGGTAGAGGATGAGTGCACAGGTCCCCTGGTAAGAAAGTTAGACTCTCATTTTTGGGTATGTGCATGCCACGGTGTGTCTGCATGTCTGTTATTCATGTTGTGTGTGTGTGTTGTTGATACCCTGCTGACTGGTGTGTCTCTCTCCCAGTGCTGTGGTACAACGCCGTATGGTGTAGAGGACCGAGGGGTGTTGTGCTGTAACCAGACCTTGCACTGTGAGGTGGAGGATGGGTACCAGTGCTCCCCAGGTGGCCACTTGTATCTGCCATCCCGTGACATGGTGTGTGGCACACGAGTTCATCTGAACGATCCAGACAAACACTGCTGTGGGGAGGAGACATACTACCCTTGGAATGAAATCTGCTGCAACGGACACAAGTGAGCTGCACTGTAGTGTGGAAACTGTAGGGAGTTGAACCTATCCAGGATTCTTCTTTGCTCATACAAGAGTAATAAAGGCCTAGTGCACCATTTATTTAATTTTAAATAAAAAAATATATATATATTTTATTGTGATTTTTCAAGCGGTGCTACAGCACCCTCAGCATCCCTACTTCCCGCGGCTATGGGAGGAAGCTGGTTGATGGTTCTTTGGGATTTTAGGAACATTACTAATGCATTTTTCATTTAAACTGTGTTTATTATTGACTGAAGTCTGTTAATTGGAAATACGTAAACATTTATCATGACCTGACAGACTGGAAATATATATATATATATATTTATTTTGTATGTATTTTACCCCTCATTCCACTTCCCCCCACAATTTCGATCTTGTCTCATTGGGTTTCACACGCTGATCTAAATTCTCTAGAGAACAAGTGGAAACGTGGGCGAACACATCATTAACAAACAATGCTCTAATGTGAAAAGGCTCAGACCCGGTCATTCAAACTGTGGGTCGCAACCTGTAGTGCTTTCCCCAAGAACTTGCATGGCAGTCTGAATTTACGCTGATACCGTTACTCAATACTTTGGTCAATAAGCGGGAGGTCTGTGCAGTGCAGTTGTGAGTGACGCACTTGAATCTACTTTTGTTTGAATCCAAATAAATTCAACTACACTTTTGTTTCATCACAAAACTGGAGAGCAAGCTCTGTCTGGTGATGTCCACAAGGCTTATTACATGGTCAAGCAAGAATGTTTCCGACTACTAAACAACTAATGATTTAGAACCATAGAGAGTTACCGCAAGTTGCAAAGAAAACAAGAGCTGCCTTCACTATTTCAGCGCCATTGCGACTTCAACATTTCAGCATCAGCAAATCACCTCTGCCTAGTCTAATACAGTGACAACTAAAAGATCTATGGTCTATGACACTGTCAATTTTTACCTGGCTAAAATGCTTGCTTGCTAGCCTAACTTCCTTTCGTGGGCAACGTTAGCTAGTTAACATTAGCTCTCTACATCTAGCTACATATTGAACTTCCATCCTCTCAGGCCAGGGGCACAACAATGTATGAATTTATGGATAGATCAGAATCATCGTTATAATCATTGGCCAGTACGGAGAATTAAGTAAAACCACAAGTCCAAATCCCTATCTTCATCCATGACTAATTTAGCAAAGGGACAATTTCAGTTAGCTAGCCACCAGAGGACAACAACACAAAGAGATGCAACAATTGAAATAGTTTCTGTCAACAACGTATTTATTTTTATTTGATGTGATAAGAGTGAAGCCAAATCCAAACTTGTTTCCTTTGACACTCTGTTTTGGTGCACCAGGAACATTCACAGTTGAGCTCACTCAGTGTAGCTCAATGTTGATGGGCTATTATTGTATACTTTTTTTTTGTATCAAGCGAGGCCAAGTGCTCAACGGTTTCCCTTGCATCTAATGCTATACGTGGCAACGATGTCATACTCTTTATGACCTGACAGCATCAGATAGATGGCCGACAGACAGAGGGGCTCTGTTTCGCTCTTTCAGATGCTTTCTCCGGTGAGATACATTCAGCCTCTTGTTAATTGAAGGAAAATTATAAAAACAAAAAGAGAGATTTTTTTTCTTGGTACATTTTTTGGGGGAAGCCTGGCTTCCCATGGCATCCATGAATACATGCTACTGGTCATCTCTCTTCATTGCTCAATCTGTCGATTTCAAGTAATCAATTGGCTGAAACTCATTTTTATAGCTAGAACTCTCCAGATCCCATTTCCTTGAGAGCTATTCATCGAAATAGAATGGGTCAAATCTAATCAATGATAAATAATCATCAGTACATATGGCTCTGATCTCACCCAACATGACAGCACAACAGGAACCAAATTCTGAGAGATGATATGGACTCTGCCCAATATTTTTCTCTGCCCAGACACAGGGGGAACAAGTCCTGCTGCGGAGTCAAGGCTTATGACCCCAGCTGTGACCAGATGAAGTGCTGTGCAGGGACTCTGTACGACCTGCAGTTTCAGGACAGACTCTCAGAGGAAGCCCAGTGCTGTGGGAGTGTCCTGATGGAGGCCGGCTCCACCCAGACCTGCTGCTCTGCCCCAGGGCTAGACCTGCTCTATCCTACCCAGCCAGGGTTCACCTGCTGTGGGCACCGCTACCCCAACTCATCCCTGTGGTCCTGCTGCGCCGGGGTCCTGCACCCAAGGCCTGAACCACACAACACCACCAAGAACGTGATTCCAGGTCAGTGGGAACCGGATACAATCCAAACTTGATACCCATTTTTCATCCATACATGATTTATCTCTGGAAGGTCTCCGAAAAACCTACCTACAGGGCAGACGAGTGCTATGAAGATTCTATATGTTATTCATGTGGTCCTTTGTAGCTCAGTTGGTAGAGCGTGGCGCTTGTAATGCTGGGGTAGTGGGTTTGATTCCTAGGACCACCCATATGTAAAAATGCACTCTTGACTAAGTTTATTTTGGATAAAAGCGTCCCCTAAAGGGCATACATGCATAAGATAAAGGGGATGTCATTTTAGGGCTCCCTGCCTGGAGTCTCTCTGTCCATTTGATTAGACTGTTGTTCATTATCCTCAGGACCCAGGCTTCTACCACTGGGGGATCTGAAGACTGAAGTCCTGTGTCAGAGCAAAGGTAAGGCCTCCAGTTTGAAGCACAAGATGACAGGAAACATTATTCACTACTTTGACCTTTAGCAAGAGCATTGGGAAGCCCTTGAATCTACTTTTGTGGGAAGTACTTGAATCCCTTTGGGAAGCACTTAGACTAATTGATTTACAGTAGCTTCACAACACTGATCTAAAGTGTGTGTGTGTGTGTGTGTCTCAGTTCTGGTAGGGACAGTGGAGAGTGTGTCTGTGAAGATGAATGAGCGGTCCATCGTGATGGTGAACACCATGTACATGCAGGCCTCGCGTGGCCATGTCAGCGCCATGGCTTCCCCTCACTACCTCACATTACCCGACCACTGCAGCTCCCCTGAACTGGTGCTGGGCAACACTTACATCTGGGTGAAAAATAATTACTCAGACACCATAAGTTTCATCTCTGATCTCAGCGATCATTCCTCCCCTCTTCATTCCATCCTCTCCAGGTGCTCAAAATGATACTTTTAGCCTTGTTTTGAGGCAATACAGTGTTTTGTTCACAATTACATTGCTTACAAAAAATGTCTTTAAAACAAAACCCGTCCATTTTGGGTTCTGATGGGGTAGGACAGATGAACTAAGCTCATGAGGCATACGTTATATTCTTCAAGAGTCCATTTGTATATAATTCATTTAAAACTCAAACAAAAATGTATGTGGATGATGACCCATTTAAGATATCAGTATATCTAAGTATATTTTTATTTGCTTACAAAAAACCCAACCATGTTTGTCTGGGTAGTGGTTTTCTGTTATATTATTGCAAATGGTCCTTTAATGTTAATGCAATATTTTCTTAATAATGTCTATTCCATACTGAAGCTATTTACTCACTGAAACCCTTTGTTCAATGTGACACTAACATCATTGGCGTGAATCTGTCTGTGAAGTGATTGCACCACATTGTGAAACGGCAGGAAATAAGCCTATTTTCTAACCAAGCAATTGTGTGTAGGTGTGTGACTTCACCATGACCTCGTGACTTTTTCCACATTGTGTTACGTTACAGCCTTATTCTAAAATGCATTCAATTGTCCCCCCCCCCCCCCCCCCCCCCTCCCCTTAAATATGACATTTACATAAGTACTCGGACCCTTTACTAAGTACTTTGTCGAAGCACCTTTAGCAGAGAGATTACAGCCTCGAGACTTGTTGGGTAATGACGCTACAAGCTTGGAACACCTGCATTTGGGGAGTTTCTCCCATTTTTCTCCGCAGGTCCTCTCGAGCTCTGTCAGGTTGGACGGACAGCTGTTATCAGTCAACATTCATTCGCTTTTTCATCTGAAATCGGTATGCTTTTGACAAGGCACACTTGTCAGAGAAGACAGAGGAGCATCTGTCAACATAGCAACCGTCACAAGAATTGTTCAAAAGTTTAATAAAGGACTATTCTAATAAATGAAGATACTCCAAACTCCAAAGATATTGACTGAGATATAGCACATAAAACATTGTCCTGCCACGGACAAATAAGATCCTTGCTGATCCTCTCTTTTAGTTGTGACTATTGTACAAGGCTGGGTGGGAGGCCACAGCCATGCTGGCGCCTGCATGACAACAGAACTACTGTATGAAAGACAACGTAGAGTTGGCTCAGTTCCATTCCACATTAAAAAAAAACATCAAACAAAGCTGTCCAGTTACAGGGCCAACAATTGTATACACTGCAAACACATTACAGTGTTATAATTTTAGTGTTCCTGAACATTGTGCTGAAAATAATGGAAGGATTGAAGAAAGCGATAGGATATTTTAGTGGAGCCTCAGAAACCACAATGAAATGACTGCGTATCAAAACAATAGGTTGACACCGGTGCCAAACAATTGCTTGAAACTGTGAGCGAGAAATTGCATCTTTCATATGCTTCCTTCCAGGCTCTTGTCGTGGGAAGATGGTCCAAGTCCTTGGACACATTCCCAGTTAACCACACTGTTCTAAAGTGGACCACACAACCTCTTCCTGTATGAAGCTCTGACCGAAAGTGTCTCAAAGTAAGCCAAACGTGGCACTATTGTAACACAGCAGATCTATGCTATCTAATGGCCTACACAAAGAAAATGTCATGTTATGAGCACCACATATATTTTGTTTCACACAAATGGTTTAAAACAGAACATGGACAGAAACGCATAAGCTTACATGTCAAATGTAATTTCATCCTATTTTAGAGACTAATGAAAATACTGTATCCTATCACTACTGTGTGTAGGGGGAAAGCATAGGGCCACTATCCCTTGAATAAATTCAGGGACAAGAGGCTAATTTGAGCTGGCGAGGGTTATAAACGGACAATAAAGTGATTATTAAAGACATAAAGAGAAGCTGTGTTAATAAAGAAGTAAGTTCACTGACAGCAGGCTGGAGAGTTAGGTCGTAAACATACACACCTCAGATGCTGTCGAAGACTCAGTCTACTTACTCAACACTCTTAGAAAAAAGGGTTACAAAAGGGTTCTTCGCCTGTCCCCATAGGAGAACCCTCAGTGGAAAGGGTTCTACATGGAACCCAAAAACGGTTCTACCTGGAACCAAAAAGGGTTCTTCTATGGGGACAGCCGAATAACCCTTATTGGTTCTAGATAGCACCTTTGTTTTCTAAGCGTGTATAGGAAAGCAGTCGACATACACACCTCAGATGCTGTCGAAGAAAGACTAAGTCTAATTACTCTACTTGCAAGGTGTGTGTCAAAGCATCTATTAGGAAAACAGTATAACAGAGACTCAATTTGGATGAATGATCTCCAAATGATCTGATAAAAGGAGGAACTTCAGCATAGCTTGGGAATGACTATCCAGAAGAATGAGGTGGGGTTGACTTGCTGACGGAAAGAAACTTAACACAGCATTTGCACTTCTTCTCGACATCCCCTTCGGGATGCACTTTTTCAGGGATGATTGGAATGGTGTGGTTTCTGAGATTAAGTTTCAAAATCGTATAAAAGTGACCTGACATGTTTAAGCAATAAGGTTCGAGGAAGTGTGGTATATGGCCAATATACCACAGCTAAGGGCTGTTCTTACACACAACTCAAAGCAGAGTGCCTGGACACAGCCCTTAGCCGTGGTATATTGGCCATATATCACAAACCACCAAGGTGCCTTATTGCTATTATAAACTGGTTACCAATGTAATTAGAGCAGTAAAAAGAAATGTTTTGTTATACCTGTGATACACGGTCTGATATACCACGCCTGTCAGGTTTTGGGATGATGACCCCATCCACTGCAGAGGGCAAAGCCCTCCTGTAACGCTCCGGGTGTCGTGGGTGTGGAGTCAGACGCAGGAAACAGAGAGTTCACTACTGTGCTATTTAATGGACTCACGAAACACTGGGTGCTCAAAAACAAATGCCCCAAACACGGGGGACAAAAACAGTCCAGCAGAATACACGACCAGGAACAAACACGGGGGACGAAAACAGTCCAGCAGAATACACGACCAGGAACAAACACGGGGGACGAAAACAGTCCAGCAGAATACACGACCAGGAACAAACACGGGGGACGAAAACAGTACAGCAGAATACACGACCAGGAACAAACACGGGGGACGAAAACAGTCCAGCAGAATACACTACCAGGAACAAACACGGGGGATGAAAACAGTCCAGCAGAATACACGACCAGGAACAAACACGGGGGATAAAAACAGTACAGCAGAATACACGACCAGGAACAAACACGGGGGATGAAAACAGTACAGCAGAATACACGACCAGGAACAAACACGGGGGACGAAAACAGTCCAGCAGAATACACGACCAGGAACAAACACGGGGGACGAAAACAGTCCAGCAGAATACACAACCAGGAACAAACACGGGGGACGAAAACAGTACAGCAGAATACACGACCAGGAACAAACACGGGGGACGAAAACAGTACAGCAGAATACACGACCAGGAACAAACACGGGGGACGAAAACAGTACAGCAGAATACACGACCAGGAACAAACACGGGGGACGAAAACAGTCCAGCAGAATACACGACCAGGAACAAACACGGGGGACGAAAACAGTACAGCAGAATACACGACCAGGAACAAACACGGGGGACGAAAACAGTCCAGCAGAATACACAACCAGGAACAAACACGGGGGACGAAAACAGTACAGCAGAATACACGACCAGGAACAAACACGGGGGACGAAAACAGTCCAGCAGAATACACGACCAGGAACAAACACGGGGGATGAAAACAGTACAGCAGAATACACGACCAGGAACAAACACGTTTGTCCACTACCTACACGAAGGTTACAATAATTAATCCCGCACAAAGAAACAGGCGGGCCGGCTGTCTAATAAAGCCCAACTAATTACTAACATACAGGTGCTAACAATAAACATACAAAGAGGGGGAGGAAAAGGAAATCAGTGGCAGCTAATAGGCCGGCGACGACGACCGCCGAGCGCCACCCGAACGGGAAGGGGAGCCACCCTCGGTCGAACTCGTGACACCTCCTGGTAATCTACAGCCTGCTGGGCTGCTCTGCCATCCTCTTCTTCAACCTCTTCCTGGAGAGGGTCATCACCATGTTGGGCTTCCTCGTGCGATGGTGCCACCGGAGGAGAACACACAACAGCAGGCTATGGGGCAACAGCAACCAACCCGAGGGTGGAGGAGAGGAAAGAGACATGGAGGGTGGAAAAGATGGGTGGAGGCCCTCTGTGTATTCTGTCAGTCTCATACTTGTTGATGCTACCCTGGTGTGTGGCGTGTGATGCTTCCACGCTTTACTCCGCCATGGAGGGCTGGAGCTACATCGTGTCCCTGTAATTCTGCTTCGTGGCCTTCAGTACGGTGGGCTTCAGGGACCTGGTGAGCAGCCAGGAAGAATCCTACCGAGGAGCCCCCAGGGAAGACCAACAATAGCATATAGCAAATGATTTATACAAAGGAAAGTTATAGACTCGTTCATATTTGATTAGTTCTGCAATGGATAAACACAATTTGGCGCAAATCAGCCAATTACAAAACTCTCTTTCTCTTACTGTTTCTCTGGGCCAATAAGGATCTGCGTTTCATTGACCACGTTGAAGCTCATCTCATTACACCACCATGTGTGAATTACAGGGGAGCCAGTGTGGGCTCAGCTCCCCTGAATAAGACATAAGCAGTGGCAATTTTAGCATGTACATTTTGGTGTGGCAAACTATTTTTTGGGGTGGTGGGGATGCATCCCAGCAAAGCCACTACACAACACAACACTAAACAATACATTAATTGCATTATAACGGTGACAAACGGTGCCCACAAACTGTTAATGCCTGTCCCAGCAGCAGAGCTTTCCTTCAGCACCATGGAGGGAATCCTTACCACTGCTACACCTGGCTATCAGCAGGGCCTTGTCTGGCAGCAAAACAGTTCATTCAGCCTCATCTACTGCCTTTTTAAAAAACATAGCTGATATGGCTGACTTGCATAAACAGGTTTCTACTGACAATTGAGATGTACAAACTATGACATAAAGGAACAACGAGCGGATAAAATATAGTCCATAATTTCGATGGAGACTTAAATGAGCGAGCTAGGACGGACGTAGTCAATATAACTATTGGTTCAGCACTTTTGAAATGAACAGCGACAGAATTCAGAACATCTGCCATTCTTACAGTATTCTTTGTGTACATCAATTCAGAATTGTAGGATACATAAAGGGCGCACACAAGCAGACAATGAAAGCTCTTACAATATTCAATGTTTACATTTCTCTAAAACAGGCTATAAGCTACATGTGCACCATCAACTCAGAACAGTAGGGGAAGTTATGAGGTAGGAAAGGGGCCAAATTATTAGGGTGAGGCACATGGGCTACTAACAGCTTACTACACAACATACTTAGTGTTACTTTCTTGGCTAAAGTATGCATATCTCTCTGGCATATTACATCATTTATGCAACAGCATACAATATATTTTTGGACTCACCTAGTTGTGCTGTGCTCACTTGAACAGGAAGGTGGCGCCGCGGTCCTTCTTGTGGGCTCTAGAACAAGGCCCGAATCCCGACTTGGAATTCCGAGTTGGATGACCGTTCAAAATAATTCCCCTTATTTTCTCCGTCGGAGCTAGTTTTATCAAAGTTCCCAGTTGTCTTGAACTCACTGAAGTCTGAGATTTTCCAGATCCGAGTTTCCAGTTGTTTTGAACACGGTATAAATCATGCTGGATTGACAGCATGGCCAATGTATTCAAACTTTTCTGTCCCATGGTGTTACCCCCTTTTTCGTAATATCCAATTTGTAGTTACGATCTTGTCCCATCACTGCCACCCCGCTACGGACTCGGCGAAGGTCGAGAGCCAAGCCGCACTGCTTCTTGACACACTGCTTGTTCAATTTGTGATTTATAACTTGTTGTTTAATGTTTATGGCCAATGGCTGATGAGCACCGATAAGTTTTATTTAGTAACGATAAGTATTGAAAAGGATTTTCCATTAGATTGCCAACTTGATGCATGATGATGACTGCTTGTCAAGCTTGCTAGCTAAGATTTTGAAAGGATGATGTTGACATGATCAGTCCAATAAAAGCTAAGGTAGATATAATGTGATTTGACGTCGTTTTATCTGTGGCCAATGACCTGCATGTCTATATAATTTCCCCTATATTCATTGTAGTGACTAATATTTCTGTATTAGGCCTATCCTATAGCCTGTGTTTTGGTCTGAGTCACTCAAAGAACCTGTCCTGAAAAATTGAGGAGTTTAGAAAAATAAAAATAATGTATACTTTTTTGGCTTTTGCTCAGTCTGATAGGGTGGGCCTGGCTCCCCAGTGGGTGGGAGGACACTATCTGATGTGAATGTCTGCCATTTTCAGTTCAACCTATAGTAGAATAGGCTTGCCTATATCAACACAATTTTTGGATATGAAAGCCTAACATTGGTTTAAATAGCAATTTAAACCAATGTTAGGCTATCATATCCAAAAATGGTGTTGATATACGCTAGCCAAGCTAATAACACCTCCTTGACAATACAGATGGCTCAATTGTTGATCTTAATGTCCATATAGGCTAGGCCAGTCAGACAATAGCATGCATTATTTAGTGTCTTCTACTGTATAGACTTCAGTGGATTCCTGGGCTAGCTGTGCCCTCTACTGGACACTTGGTGAACCTAACCAGACCCGTCAATTTACATGTTGTTACGCCTGTGACAAGGCAGGCTAAATAATGATTCTAAAAACGCTGCAAGACGTTGTAGGCGTAAGATACATGTAGGACAGTCTAAACGTCCATGCAGCCTCATATGCTGAGATATTATTAGGAATACATGTTTCTCCACATACACTGCTCAAAAAAATAAAGGGAACACTAAAATAACACATCCTAGATCTGAATGAATGAAATACTCGTATTAAATACTTTTTTCTTTACATAGTTGAATGTGCTGACAACAAAATCACACAAAACTTATCAATGGAAATCAAATGTATCAACCCATGGAGGTCTGGATTTGGAGTCACACTCCAAATTAAAGTGGAAAACCACACTACAGGCTGATCCAACTTTGATGTAATGTCCTTAAAACAAGTCAAAATGAGGCTCAGTAGTGTGTGTGGCCTCCACGTGCCTGTATGACCTCCCTACAACGCCTGGGCATGCTCCTGATGAGGTGGCGGATGGTCTCCTGAGGGATCTCCTCCCAGACCTGGACTAAAGCATCCGCCAACTCCTGGACAGTCTGTGGTGGATGGAGCGAGACATGATGTCCCAGATGTGCTCAATTGGATTCAGGTCTGGGGAACAGGCGGGCCAGTCCATAGCATCAATGCCTTCCTCTTGCAGGAACTGCTGACACACTCCAGCCACATGAGGTCTAGCATTGTCTTGCATTAGGAGGAACCCAGGGCCAACCGCACCAGCATATGGTCTCACAAGGGGTCTGAGGATCTCATCTCGGTACCTAATGGCAGTCAGGCTACCTCTGGCGAGCACATGGAGGGCTGTGCGGCCCCCCAAATAAATGCCACCCCACACCATGACTGACCCACCGCCAAACCGGTCATGCTGGAGGATGTTGCAGGCAGCAGAATGTTCTCCACGGCGTCTCCAGACTGTCACGTCTGTCACATGTGCTCAGTGTGAACCTGCTTTCATCTGTGAAGAGCACAGGGCGCCAGTGGCGAATTTGCCAATCTTGGTGTTCTCTGGCAAATGCCAAACGTCCTGCACGGTGTTGGGCTGTAAGCCCAACCCCCACCTGTGGACGTCGGGCACTCATACCACCCTCATGGAGTCTGTTTCTGACCGTTTGAGCAGACACATGCACATTTGTGGCCTGCTGGAGGTCATTTTGCAGGGCTCTGGCAGTGCTCCTCCTGCTCCTTCTTGCACAAAGGCGAAGGTAGCGGTCCTGCTGCTGGGTTGTTGCCCTCCTACGGCCTCCTCCACGTCTCCTGATGTACTGGCCTGTCTCCTGGTAGCGCCTCCATGCTCTGGACACTATGCTGACAGACACAGCAAACCTTCTTGCCACAGCTCGCATTGATGTGCCATCCTGGATGAGCTGCACTACCTGAGCCACTTGTGTGGGTTGTAGACTCCGTCTCATGCTACCACTAGAGTGAAAGCACCGCCAGCATTCAAAAGAGACCAAAACATCAGCCAGGAAGCATAGGAACTGAGAAGTGGTCTGTGGTTATCACCTGCAGAACCACTCCTTTATTGGGGGTGTCTTGCTAATTGCCTATAATTTCCACCTGTTGTCTATTCCATTTGCACAACAGCATGTGAAATTTATTGTCAATCAGTGTTTCTTCCTAAGTGGACAGTTTGATTTCACAGAAGTGTGATTGACTTGGAGTTACATTATGTTGTTTAAGTGTTCCATTTATTTTTTTGAGCAGTGTATATCGATGCAGAGAGGAGTCAGTGAGATGGAGAAAGAGATGACTGAATATGAAGAGATTGAGAAAGGCAACAAGGTGAAGGAGGAACAAAAGAATGACATAAGCTAAACGCGTAGTGTCAGACAGAAAGAAGATGGAGCTCAAGATGGCAAAGCTGAAGGTGCAGAACATGCTGAACTTGGCCGAGATAGGAGAGGTGACAGTGGAGAGTACTAAGCTGTTAGCTGAGAATTAAAGGAAGAGAGAGATGTTGAAGAAACAGAGAGAAAGCTTAGAGGCAGAGAAAGAAAATCTAGAAGTCAAGATGAGAAAGGTGACAGTGGAGAACAAGAGATTGTGAACTGGGAATGAAAGGGTGGTGAAGGAGAGGCTCTGAGAGAGGAATGGATGGAATCTCATAAGAGATGGTTTGAAGACAGATTTGGCCAAAGCAGACCTGGAGAGGAATCAGACCTTAGTAGGCTGGAAGGAGGACAGGGGGAGATGGGCCAAGGCCAAGGCTGGCCTACAAAGAATCTGGGATCAACAGGGGGAAAGATGGATGAAGGAGAAGGAGGAGATTAAGAGAAGGAGCACACAGGTAGCAGAGGAGTGGATGATTGAACTGAGAGAAAAGGAGAGAGCGATAGAGGCCCTGGAAATAGAAAAGATGAGGATTCTTTGCCTGCATGGACAAGAGAAGAAGGGATGGGAGATGGAAAAGGGAGAGATGGAAAAGGAAGAGTAGCGGGAGAGAAAGAGTAGAGAAACAGAGAAAATGCAAATGGAAGAAAGACAGATGGGCAATAGAGAAGAGAGACATGGTGGAGAGGGTGAACAAAGCATTCAGGTACAGCACTCCATTTCACCAGTCACAGTTCAGGGAGTTCATAAATCACCTCCTAAGGGTTATACTAGCCCGATTCATCAGATTAAGTAGACTGCATGCTAGAGAATGACTAATAATAATGTCCAAGATCACTGTCTAACATATGAAACAAACAGTTCCCAGAGAGTCGGGGCAAAGAAGGAGAAAAGGGAGAGTCAAGAAAGAGAAAAATTGGAGAAGAACAAAGTGAAAGAGCTGCTCAGAGCTAGAAAAGCAGAGAGTAAGGAAGAAGTGAAGAAGAAAAAGGAGAGGGTGAAGGCCCACCTGGACGAGGTGGCAAGGAACTATAATGAAAAGAAACAGGGGGAGAAAGAAAGAGAAAATCTGTTGAAAAAGGCACATGGCAAAGAAAATCGAATCGAATCAAATCAAATTTATTTATATAGCCCTTCGTACAGCAGCTGATATCTCAAAGTGTTGTACAGAAACCCAGCCTAAAACCCCAAACAGCAAGCAATGCAGGTGTAGAAGCACGGTGGCTAGGAAAAACTCCCTAGAAAGGCCAAAACCTAGGAAGAAACCTAGAGAGGAACCAGGCTATGTGGGGTGGCCAGTTCTGGCTGTGCCGGGTGGAGATTATAACAGAACATGGCCAAGATGTTCAAATGTTCATAAATGACCAGCATGGTCGAATAATAAGGCAGAACAGTTGAAACTGGAGCAGCAGCACAGTCAGGTGGACTGCGGACAGCAAGGAGTCATCATGTCAGGTAGTCCTGGGGCATGGTCCTAGGGCTCAGGTCAGTTGAAACTGGAGCAGCAGCACGGCCAGGTGGACTGGGGACAGCAATGAGTCATCATGTCAGGTAGTCCTGGGGCATGGTCCTAGGGCTCAGGTCCTCCGAGAGAGAGAAAGAAAGAGAGAAGGAGAGAATTAGAGAACGCACACTTAGATTCACATAGGACACCGAATAGGACAGGAGAAGTACTCCAGATATAACAAACTGACCCTAGCCCCCCCGACAAATAAACTACTGCAGCATAAATACTGGAGGCTGAGACATGGCGTACATCCCAGACCTCAAACTGAAGAAGTCAGAGCAAATACTGTCAGCTGTCAATGGTCAAAAGTTCATTTCTATCGTCTTTCATTTAGTGGAATGCTAGTGGGAAACTAAGATGTGTATTAAATGTGTATGTGGTTACTGGATAATGCAATGTAAGTTTACATTGCTGACATAGTGAATATATTTGAAATAATGGATCTAACTTGTTGAGTGTTGAAAAATGGTTCCCACTACATGGCCAAGCTTTAAAGTCAAAATTGGTTGCATTGTAAAAACAAATGAAGAAAAAAAACAACATTAGATAAAAAATAAAATACATCTGGAAAACAATGTTAAAAGATGTAACAACATGCACATTGAAAAATCTTGTTATTGAGCAGTATAGCAGTATATCTGACCCTAAGGTTTGACATAGGAATGTAGGAATATGTGGTTTGTTTGGCACTGTGTGTGTGTAAACAGTACGCACAGTAAGCACATCCGCCTCTTCTTACCAGCCACCCTGTAGTAGAGGGTCAGAACCTAAGAATCATCTTAAGTGTATGGGTGAGGGCATTCACAGCCGACTGTTCAGACGGGTGAGGCCAAAAAAAAACACACAACATTTTTTATTTGAAAGTGCAATTCTTTACATTCAAATCATCATTTTTATTGTCACCTGAAATTCACATTGTTTCAATTTGATTCATGATTTCTCAGTGGAACAAGCTCATTGATCAATCAATCAAGTAGGAGGAGGAATACATATTTTATACAAACACTACAGTAAACAGGATAGCTAAATGCTTCACATGGCCCCAGCAGCCTAACTACAGTCACAGCCTGCCTAACACCTTGGTGTACGGTGCACATCAACATTTTGAGTGCTCCCTTATTTATTCGCTAGGAGGCATCAGTGTCAAAGAATGCGTCGAGGGGTCCCCCTGCGGAACCAAAAAATACACTACATTTTCCGGTCACATTTGTCAGAGGGACAACAAAATGTACGCGTACCAACTCAAACGGCACTCATAAAACGTACTCCTTTGCCAACTTCAAATATAATCTTCGTACTTTGAGTCGGTAAGTATTTAAGTACGAGTGACTTCCCTTTGCAAGCTATGAACATAAACTAGCTAATGCTAGCTCTACAGCATTGTACTCATACTCTTATAAGACAGCATGCTGGCTAGTTAGCGAATGGGACAACGCAGAGCAACCACAGCTAGCTACAGTAGCTAACTTGTGTCGTTATGAATCTAGTTGCAATTTCTTCAAACTTTTTGTGCACATCATGCCAACATCCCTGTACTACTTTGTGATTGCAGAGAGTGACAAAAAGTCGAAATGAGACCACATGTATCTGTGCTTCGCCTCCCGAGAGGACCTGATCCGAATGGCCGCGGATTCGACCCGAACTCACCCCGTTTCATCGCGCTGTGTCCAACTACTATTTCAGCTTCGACTGAAACAGGGACCGACTCAGTCCAAATGAGAGAAGAGCAGCGTGCACGGTCGGTTTTGAGAGAAAGCTTCCTGAGAACGCTCATAGCCATGACCAACAAGCAGGTGCAATTCCACATGTACGAGAGAGTCAAGGTTGAGGCCAAGTTTGGAGCTTCGGACATTGACGTGCTCAACTTCCAAGTTTCAGAACTGCATACCCCCATTGGGGTGCAAAAAGAAGCTCTGCTCAGATGTCAGGATGTCATTTCATATTCCTTTGATCTCTGAACAGTGCTGTTCACCAATTTGTGATGTTCAGTGCTGTTCACTTAATTGTGATGTTTTTGAACAGATGTCCAAGAAATCCGATTTGAACTGTTATTTTTAATATGATTTCGTTTCACATACAGGGTGTTTTGGGAGAGTGATAACTGTTCCATTGCTACACAGGGTGTTCTGTCTGGCTGAATATGTAGCAAGCTGTTTCCATGTATTATTCTGTTACTTTGAGTATGAGGGAGACTTGCCATTGCCATATGTTTTTTTATGTGGCCAGCCAGGTATTGAGAACTCTGATATACAGTCTATGATTAGATTTTTTCATCGTTTCCTATTCATTGTACCTCCACTGGAGGGAGATGTCAGCACTGTCTTTGCAACAGACATGTCAGGGGGCTCTTATACCACCAGGTTATCTGACACTCAGCAGTTCTCGGCTGTCCAGTCCATTTCATTAGGAAGAGACGAGGACGCATGTCCGCAGGTGGAATTTGGATTGAATTGTCTGGCAACCTGAAAATCTTGGCATTGTTCCTTGAGTATAGGACAATGTGGTTCTTGTCTTGTTCCTTCTGATAAGATCTGTTGCTGAGATATGTTTGTTTACCACTGAAGCCTATTACATTGTCAACGGGCATGTGCACTTTGTTTTTTTTTCTACTTTGAATAAACATTTTTGTCACTTGCGTTGAATTTGACAATGTGTTGATTAAGTAGGCCATATGTTGTAGATGAAGGTGTTGGTGATGTCGACGTTATCGTATTCCTTTCACTGAATGAAATATTAACTTTCAGTGGTCACTGGTTGTCCTATAGTTTCAAATGAATCTTTTTATTTTGATAGGACCCTGACACGTTGGCCTACGTTCCAGTATTGTGCCAGTCAGCCCAGATGCTATTGCAACCTCTGGTTTTCTGAGTTAATATGGATGAGAAGAAAGTAGACTTAGCCTAATTGATCTCGACTGCCCAGTCTTTAAGACACTTTTTTAACGCACTATAAATGACTGTTTAAGGTCAAAGCTCTTTGCATATGTTGTGTGTGGATCAATGTGACATCTTTAGTTTACACATTTGTCAGTTGAAACTCCTTATGAGTGATCAATAGTGTAGAGTTCGTCATCCTCACAAATTGCCCTTATGAAGAGGCATCAGTAATATTTAATCTTCCTAAAAGGTGTGTTTTGTGTGCGTCTCCAATAAATACTTTTATTGGAATGGAATAGGCGGTCGCTGTGCAGTGCAGTCTCCCTCTGCTGTTGTGCCTGAATGATACTGACCGCTTTGTGGAGACAATCATCAATGAGAGGGTGAGTCACAGCCACACCCCCCCCCCCCCCCCCCCGGAAGTATGAGTAAAACCCTGTGACGTCATAGGGCCCTTGTTATTGAATCAAAAAGCCCTCAAGGACGACCAATGTTAATTTCATGTTCCCAGGCAGTGGCAGCAGTGCTCAACTCCCTCCCAGCCCGCACTCTCGATGTGCCGTCCAAGCTCTGAAAAACAGAAGTGGTCTGAACGTTAATCTCGTTGCAGTAGTGTATCCGCAACTAAGTGATGATACAGCTAGTTGCTGTGTGTACAGTTCGTTTACTGTCTCCTTTGAGTGAGAAGAGTGTGATTGGTCACTATGATAATCCTATTTTTGTGCTGTGGACTGAGTCTTGTGGTCTGCCTCATTTGTTGCATAGTGGGCACACTGTTTCTCAATGTTATCTACCATTGAGTTTCTCTTTCCTGGATTCTGCTTCTCCCAGTGGAAAAACATCCCTGTGCGCCAGTGTTACAAGAGGAGAGGGGCTGTCACGATGGTACAAGGAATCTGCCCTGTCTAACGCCATCCAACAGGAAGCACATTCCGCTCCTTCCTGTTTGTGGCCCTCTTACTTCCTGTCAAGTGTCTGTGATAACTTACAAAAATACATGGTCACACCCTGCCCCTGCCTATAAAATCCTCCATTAAAACTGTTGGGCAGTTACTTCTAGGGAATGTAGGTGTTTTCCTTCTATGACTGCCTCATAAGGGGTTCACGGATTCAGTTTTTGGTTTAGGAGAGCTGGGGTTGAGAAATTACAATTATTACTCATTACTGGTTAACATAAGGCATGAGGTCGAGGACTCTGTGCATAGAGATACAGTACCAGTCAAAAGTTTGGACACACCTACTCATTCAAAGATTTTTCTTTATTTTTTACTATTTTCTACATTGTAGAATAATAGTGAAGACATCAATGACATAATACATATGGAATCATGTAGTAACCAAAAAAGTGTTCAACAAATGAAAATATATTTTATATTCTTCAAATCGTCACCTTTTGCCTTTGACAGCTTTGCACACTCTTGGCATTATCTCAAACAGCTTCATGAGGTAGTCACCTGGAATGCATTTCAATTAACAGGTGTGCCTTCTTAAAAGTTCATTTGTGGAATTTCTTTCCTTCTAAATGCGTTTGAGCTAGTCAGTTGTGTTGTGACAAGGTAGGAGGTGGGGGTATACAGAAGATAGCCCTATTTGGTAAAAGAACAAGTGCATATTATGGCAAGAACAGCTAAAATAAGCAAAGAGAAATTACAGTCCACCATTACTTTATGACATGAAGGCCAGTTAATACGGAACATTTCAAGAAATTTGAAAATTTCTTCAAGTGCAGTCGCAAAAACTATCAAGCGCTATGATGAAACTGGCTCTCATGACCGCCACAGGAATTGAAGACCCAGAGTTTCCTCTGCTGCAGAGGATAAGTTCATTAGAGTTACTAGTCTCAGAAATTGCAGCCCAAATAAAGGCTTCACAGAGTTCAAGTAACAGACACATCTCAACATCAACCGTTCAGAGGAGACCTCGTGAATCAGGCCTTCATGGTCGAATTGCTGCAAAGAAACCATTACTAAAGGACACCAATAAGAAGAAGACTTGCTTGGGCCAAGAAACACAAGCAATGGACATTAGACTGGTGGAAGTCTGATGGGTCAAAATTTGAGATTTTTGTTTCAACAGCGACATGGCTTATCTCTGAACGGATTATCTCTGCATGTGTATTTCCCACCGTAAAGCATGGTGGAGGAGGTGTTATGGTGTGGGGGTGCTTTGCTGGTGACACTGTCAGTGATTTAGAATTCAAGGCACTCTTAACCAGCATGGCTACTACAGCATTCTGCAGCAATATGCCATCCCATCTGGTTTAGGCTTAGTGGGACTATCATTTGTTTTTCAACAGGACAATGACCCAACACACCTCCAGGCTCTGTACGGGCTATTTAACCAAAATGAGAGTGATGGAGTGCGGCATCAGATGACCTGGCCTCCACAATCCCCTGAACTCAACCAAATTGAGAAGGTTTGGGATGAGTTGGACCACAGAGTGAAGGAAAAGCAGCCAACAAGTGCTCAGCATATATGGGATCTCATTGAAGACTGTTGGAAAAGCATTCCAGGTGAAGCTGGTTGAGAGAATGCCAATAGTGTGCAAAGCTTTCATCAAGGAAAAGGGTGGCTATTTGAATAATATAAAATACACTTTTGGTTACTACATGATTCCATATGTGTTATTTTATAGTTTTGATATCTTCACTATTCTACAATGTAGAAAATAGTAAAAATAAAGAAAAAGCTTTGAATGAGTAGGTGTTCTAAAACTTTTGACTGGTACTATAAGCTGAGCACTTGTTGGCTGCTTTTCCTTCATTCTGCAGTCCAACTCATCCCAAACCATCTCAATTGTGTTGAGGTCGGGTGATTGTGGAGGCCAGGTCATATGATGCAGCACTAAATCACTCTCCTTCTTGGTCAAATAGCCCTTACACAGCCTGTTGAAAAACAAATGATAGTCCCACTAAACGCAAATCAGATGGGATGGCGTATTGCTGTAGATTGCTGTGGTAGCAATGCTGGTTAAGTGTGCCTTGAATTCTAAATAAATAATCGACAGTGTCACCAGCAAAGCACCATCACACCACCTCCTCCATGTTTCCCAGTGGGAACTACACATGCAGAGATCATCCGTTCAACTACTCTGCGTCTCACAAAGACACTGCAGTTGGAACCAAAAATCTAATATTTGGACTCATCAGACCAAAGGACAGATGTTCATTGCTCGTGTTTCTTGGCCCAAGCAAGTCTCTTCTTATTGGTGTCCTTTAGTAGTGGTTTCTTTGCAACAATTTGACCATGAAGGCCTGATTCACGCAATCTCTACACAGTTGATGTTGAGATGTGTCTGTTACTTGAACTCTAAAGCATTTATTTGGGCTGCAATTTATGAGGCTGGAAACTAATGAACTTATGCACTGCAGCAGAGGTAACTCTGGGTCTTCCTTTCCTGTGGCGGTCCTCATGAGAGCCAGTTTCGTCATAGCGCTTGATGGTTTTTGCGACAGCACTTGAAGAAACGTTCAAAGTAGTTAAAATGTTCCAGATTGGCTGACCATGTCTTAAAGTAATGGTGGACTGTCGTTTCTCCTTGCTTATTTGAGCTGTTCTTGCCATAATATGGACTTGGTCTTTTACCAATGAGCCAGCAGTCAGATGAGGAATTCACACACCTAATTGAAGAGTCAATGGAACCTGAAACAGATCGGTTTCACCTTGCTGGGTTCTTGTGAAACCCTTTCAGCAGCTTCAGGAACACATCAGTGCCGCAGCCTCACCATCCCATCACAGCTCTTTGTCCACGCATTCCTATAGCCATTACTGGCAATGGGCTGTGTAACTGTTTTAAAGCTGTTGGGACATCCACGCTGTTGTGTTGTGTCCAATAAATGAGTGTCCATGAGGAGTTCATCAGAAAGGAGCTCCTTCACCTACATAACATCAGTGCCGTAGTGGAAAGAAACACGTTGGTATAACAGTCCTACATGATACAACCATGAGAGGGGGAAAGGATCCGTTACCTCTTTCCCCACTTCAAAATACAGAGGCAGATACATGGGTATACAGTACATTCGGAAAGTATTCAGACCCCTTGACTTTATCCACAGCCTTATATGTATTTTTTCATCATCAATCTAGACACACACACAATACCCCATAATAACAAAGCAAAAAAGGTTTTTAGAAATGTTTGCAAATGTATAAATAAAATAACTGAAATATCACATTTACATAAGTATTCAGACCCTTAATCAGTACATAGTTGAAGCACATTTGGAGATTACAGCCTCAAGTCTTCTTGGGTAGGACACTACAAGCTTGGCACACTTGTTTTTGGGGAGTTTCTCCCATTCTTCTCTGCAGATCCTCTCAAGCTCTGTCAGGTTGGATGAAGAGCGTCTCTGCACAGCTATTTTCAGGTCTCTCCAGAGATGTTTGATTGTGGTCAATTCCAGGCTCTGGCTGGGCCACTCAAGGACATTCAGAGACTTGTCCCAAAGCCACTCCTGCGTTGTCTTGGCTGTGTGCTTAGGGCCATTGTCCTGTTGGAGGGTGAAACTTCAGCCCCAGTTTGGTCCTGAATGCTCTGGAGCAGGTTTTCATCAAGAATCTCTCTGTACTTTTCTCTGTTCATCTGTCCCTCGATCCTGACTAGTCTCCCAGTCACTGCTGCTGAAAAACATCCCCCCCAGCATGATGCTGCCACCACCATGCTACACCGTAGGGATGGTGCCAGGTTTCCTCCAGAAGTAATGCTTGGCATTCAGGCCAAAGACTTCAATCTTGGATTTATCAGACCAGAGAATCTTGTCAGCTCCCTGACCAAGGGCGATCTCCCCCGAATGCTGAGTTTGGCTGCGCGGCGCAGCTCTAGGAAGAGTCTTGGTGGTTCCAAACTTCTTCCATTTAAGATGGAGGCCATTTTAGAATAAGGCTGTATCATAATGAAATGTTGAAAAGTAAAGGGATCTGAATACTTTCCGAATGCGCTGTTAATCTTGGCTCTGAAAGGACCAAAGCCTGTCCTATTGTGGGGCCTGGATCATGCTCTCTCCAGTCTCCGGCCTCTTGTTTTGTCTTTCGAGAGGCAAGCGGTTTGTGATCAAACAGCTGGAGAAGAGGTGCTACCTTAAACATGTGCTTTATGTGGATGGAAAGCACGACAGTTTCTCCATGGAAAAAGCCCTGCACTTATATGAAATAATATGAAAACACAGTGGTGATTGGGTCACAGCGCCCTCCATCAGACATGTTGTTGTTTGGTTTCTCCATACAGGAGATTAAGACGGTGGCTCCTTGGGCCGCTGGGGATGTTGACTGGAATGTGCCCATTGTGGCGCTGTGCGGCAGTCAGAGCAGAGCAAACCGAGGGGGGACTGACTGAGTCACGGGCAGGCGGCATGCCCCAGGTTTGTTTGACTAGCCTGTGAGGGAATGTTGGAGGAGCTCCAGTGATTGTGAGGGCCAGGCGCTCCATGTGGCAGGCTCACTTCCCCGGCTCAAGTGGCCAGGGAGATAAAGACCAAGGCAGGGGACCATGCCAGCAGAGAGACCCAGGCAAGTAGATGTCTGGGCCCCAAACCCAAACAAACCCACTTAGCTCATACCAGGAGGCCTCAAGCCTGCTCATTTATATAATACTATATAATACTATATCTGTGTAAAGTATGTGTTCCTGAACCAAACATATCCTGGGAAATATTGAATCTATTAGTGTTGTCTGAGTATGTTTGCTATGTATATGAAACATGTTCATAAATGAACATTCCAACTTTTCTTTCTTCCCTAGGTTTGAGCGTGTTGACAGACAATCTATGGTTTGAGCATATCAGCTGCTGGTTGACTGCTTTCCAACACATCATAGTAAAGTGGGGGAACGTAGTTTTGCTTCCTGAGTGACCTAATAGGGAAGGACGGAAGGGGGGTCGCATGTAGTCTGTCTAGACAGAAAAACACGAAGAAGGGGGTTCGCTAATTAGTCAGAGATTAAAGTTATCTTACTTTATCTACATCAAAGCCTAGAGAGCCCTAACTGTCCCACTCCCATTCCCACAGGCCTAAACACAGGAAGATGCTGCTAATGACTATGATGCTGATGACCCACCAACAGAGCTCCCAACTGATGATTGGATCGCTTCACAAGCTATGAAGTTCATTCCTCAGCCAATCAGGGGAAGGCAGGAAAGCAAAGCTGCCATTTTGGTATGTTTGTGGATAAGCATGATGTCAATGGGTCCATCCAACCCTCCAAACGGGTTAAATGGAGTCATCCATATTGATATCAGCGACACAGGCTTTTAGGATGTTCATAGGCCAAGGGAAGATAAAAATGTTTCATATTTCCAGTCAAGTTGGGACCTTCCTTGGGCTCCCAACCACTCCTGAACCTCATTGCAGACGTCCAGGCCAAAGAACTACAGGTCCAACAGTATTAACGGACCATTCCAGGCTGCTAGGATCTCACTGCAATAATCCTTTAATTAGACAATAACAGGAAGTAGACAGGCAATATCTGAGAAGCAGTTTCCTGTTGGAGCTCGGTGTGGGCAAGGGCCCAGGCCTGACCCTGCTATGCCAAGGCCTCTTATTTCAACATCTTGTTATGTTGAATAACATTCCTGTTCGATGAGCAAGAACGCATTAGACATTCTTGCATTCCCTTAAATGACTGAATCTGGTTATTTTAACAGAGGTGCAAAGGAGATGTGTGTTAATTTATCTCCAAGGGAAAGCGCCCTGGCACTGAGAAGTGGCAGTCTCATAAAGCTATCAGGGACAGAATCACATACATTTAAAGGTTTTTCTTCCTGTGGTCATTAACGCTGTGTCTGTGACTGGAGCGCTGCACTGATCTTCAGACGATCCCACAAGAACGGAAGGGAGGACGGTTCCCGACACTCAGTCCCCTCCTCCTCCCTCCAACGCCCCCTCATCCTCCAGTACTTGCTACACTACAGGAGAGTTATTCTCCCCTCTACTCTCCTTCCTGTACTCATCTTTTTTTTTTTTACACATCATCAAAAGCGCATTTTCAGGAGGTAGACCTAATTGCTTATAATTTATCTCACACACATACTCAAGCCCACCAGCCCCCTCCCCGGACCAGACTGCAATCTCAATCTACAATATATATATACACACAAAAGTATGTGGACACCCCTAAAGATTTGTGGATTTGGCTATTTCAGCCACACCCGTTGCTGACAGCTGTATAAACTCGAGCACACAGCCATGCAATCTCCATAGACGGTATGGGGGCGGCAGGTAGCCTAGTGGTTGGAGCGCTGGACTAGTAACCGAAAGGTTGCAAGATCGAATCCCTGAGCTGACAAGGTAAAAATCTGTCGTTCTGCCCCTGAACAAGGTAGTTAACCTACTGTTCCTAGGCCTGACCTTGAAAATTTGAATTTGTTCTTAACTGACTTGTCTAGTTAAATAAAGGTCAAATTAAAGAAATAAGAAATAGGCCAACGCTGGCAGTAGAATGGCCTTACTGAAGAGCTCAGTGACTTTCAATGTGGCACTGTCATAGAATGACACCTTTCCAACAAGTCAGTTCATCAAATGTATGCCCTGCTAGACTTGCCACGGGTAACTGTAAGTGCTGTTATTGTGAAGTTGAAACGTCTAGGAGCAACAATGGCTCAGCCGCAAAGTGGTAGACCACAGAAGCTCACAGAACGGGACCACTAAAGCGCATCGCATGTAAAAATCGTCTGTCCTCCGTTGCACCACTTACTACTGAGTTCCAAACTGCCTCTGGAAGCAACGTCAGCACAAGAACTGTTCATTGGGAGATTCATGAAATGGGTTTCCATGGCCGAGCAGCAGCATACAATCCTAAAATCACCATGAGCAATGCCAAGCGCCGGCTGGAACAATGTAAAGCTCGCCACCATTGGACTCTGGAGCAGTGGAAACACATTCTATGGACTGATGAAGAATCATGCTTCACCATCTGGCAGTCAGACGGACAAATCTTGGTTTGAGGGATGCAAGGAGAACGCTACCTGCCCTAATACACAGTGCCAACTGTAATTTTTGGAGGAGGAGGAATAATAGTCCGGGGCTGTTTTTCATGGTTTGGGTTTGGCCCCTTAGTTTCAGTGAAGGGAAATCTTAACGCTACAGCATACAATGACATTCTAAATTATTCTGTGCTTCCAACTTTGTGGCAACAATTTGGGGAAGGCCCTTTCCTGTTTCAGCATGACAATGCCCCTGTGCACAAGCGAGGTCCAAACAGAAATAGTTTGTTGAGATCAGTGTGGAAGAGCCTTGACCTGAACCCCATTGAACACCTTTGGGATGAATTGGAATGCCGACTGCGAGCCAGGCGTAATCGCCCAACATCAGTGCCAGACCTCACTAATGCTCTTGTGGCTGAATGGAGGCAAGTCCCCGCAGCAATGTTCCAACATCTGGTGGAAAGCCTTCCCAGAAGAGTGGAGGCTGCTATAGCAGCAAAGGGGGGACCAACTCCATAATAATGCCCATGATTTTGGAATGAGATGTTCGACGAGCCGGTGTCCTCAATCTTTTGGTCATGTAGTGTGTGTCTTTCTCGTTCACTTCCTCTGGCCTCTCTCTCTCTCTTTCCCTCTTTTCATGAGGCTTAATTTACTTGTCAAAGACCAGGACATCTGCCCATTAGCGAGCGACTGATTTAGGTATCGCCGTATCGCCTTCCCACTCTTCTTATCATCCTTCTCCTCCTCTCTGAAATTGGGGTTGCCAACCTTCGTCACGCAGGCCGGTGAATCATCAGTGGGCTCATTCGGGGCCCAGGGTGGGACGCCGCGGTTACTTCCGTCCCCTCCGAAATTACCAGGGGAACCCAACCTTGTCTGCTCTCTACTGTCTCATCACTCTGTCGCAGGGAGAGATGGAGAGAGGGAGGCTGAGATGGAGAGAGGGCAGACTCAAAACCACTTGGTCAATATGAAGTGAATCAAACCACGTTACACTGTCATTTTGAAAGAGCCATTATGTTGATAATGTGGTCCGTCACTAGAGAATGGAGAAAGAGAGAGGGACGAGTGGGAAGGAGAATGAGGAAGATACTTTATAATTGGGTCTTTATAATTGATATGATCATAATCTATCATTGTTATACTGTTTTAATGTGGTACGCCTTTAAATGTCTAAGTGAGTGCTGATTCTATTACTCTGTTCATCCCACTCAGAGCAGCTGTTTCTCTGTCCAGGCCTATCCAGGCTTTCTGTACTGCTTGGCCTGGTCTGTTTAGTGCTAGAAGAAATGCCCCCCATAACCCCCACCCCATGGTCTTCTACCCCTGTCACTCAGAGCTCATAGTTTGGCATCGGATAGTGTGTGTGTGTGTGTGTTTACAGGGGAGGGCAGGGGGGGCGGGTCATTTTTGGCGGGATCCCAGAGCACGTCTCCCTGGCCGCTTATTTACTGATGATATCTTAGAGCTGGAATCTGGGTAAACACTGAACCTAGATAACGAGGAGATGACATCTTCCTCCATCCTAGCCCCCACTGCCTTCTACCCTCCAGCCAACCTCCTCTGCACCGCCACACCCCCTCATAATCACCCCCCACCCCAATACCCTCCTAACTGAGAATGTCGCCGGAGGGGATGGCTGCCGTTTTACGGGCTCCTATCCAACTGTGCTATTTTGTTCGTTGGGCTGCCTTCTGAAAATTAAACCTCCACTACCATCTGTTCTATTGGCCAACGTGCAATCATTGGAAAACAAAATGGATGATATACGGTGGTAGTGGAGGTTTATCCAACCAACGTGACATTAAAAACTGTAATATCTTATGTTTCACTGAGTCGTGGCTGAACGACGACACGGATAATATAGAGCTGGCAGGATTTTCCATGCATCTGCAGGGCAGAGAAGCTACATCTGGTAAGACGAGGGGCGTGGGGGGTGGGGGGTGTGTGGCCATTTGTCAATAACAGCTGGTGCACAATGTCTAATATTAAAGAAGTCTCGAGGTATTGCTCGCCTGAGGTAGCGTGGTCTACAGCTTATCATAAGGTACTCTATCTACCAAGAGAGTTCTCATCTATATTATTCGTAGCCGTCTATTTACCACCACAGACCGATGCCGGCACTAAGACCGCACTCAATGAACTGTATAAGGCCACAAGCAAACAAGAAAATGCTCATCCAGAAGTGGTGCACTTAGTGGCCAGGGACTTTAATGCAGGCAAAGTTAAATCCATTTTACCTAATTTCTACCAGCATGTCACATGTGCAACCAGAGGGGGAAAAAAACTCTAGACCACCTTTACTCCACACACAGAGACACATACCATTTGGTAAATCTGACCATAATTCTATCCTCCTGATTCCTGCTTACAAGTAAAAACTAAAGCAGGAAGTAGCAGTGACTTGCTCAATACGGAAGTGGTCAGATGACATGGATAATACGCTACAGGACTGTTTTGCTAGCACAGACGCATTGAGGAGTATACCACCTCAGTCATCGGCTTCATCATTAAGTGTATTGACGACGTCCCCACAGTGACCGTACGTACATATCCCAACCAGAAGCCATGGATTACAGACAACATCTGCATCGAGCTAAAGAATAGAGCTGCCGCTTTCAAGGAGTGGGACACTAATCCGGACGCTTATAAGAAATCTCGCTACACTCTCAGATGAAACATCAAACCAGCAAAGCATCAATACAGGATTAAGATTGAATCCTACTACACTGGCACTTACGCTCGTCAGTGGCAGGGCTTGAAAACTATTACGGACTACAAAGGGAAACCCAGCCTCAAGCTGCCCAGTGACGCGAGCCTACCAGATGAGCTAAATGCATTTTATGTTCGCTTCTTGACATAATGGCCGCTTAACCCAGAAGCCAGCCGCACCAATGTGTCGGAGGAAACACCGTACACCTGGCGACTGTGTCAGCGTGCATTGCGACCAGCCCGCCACAGGAGTCGCTATTGCGCCATGGGACAAGAACATCCCTGCCGGCCAAACCCTCCCCTGACCCGGACGATGCTGGGACAAATGTGCGCCGCCCCATGGGACTTCCGGTCGTGGCCGGCCGGACGGCCTGGACTCGAACCAGGATCTCTAGTGGCACAGCTAGCACTGCGATGCAGTAGACCACTGCACCACTCGGGATGCCGACACAAACTATTTACATTGACACCTCCCCCCAATTAGTTTTTACGCTGCTGCTTCTTGCTGTTTTATTATGTATGCATGTACAAATTACCTCGACTAACCTGCACATTGACTCGGTTACTTTTTAGAATTTTTTTACTTTAGTTTAATTGGTAAATATTTTCTTAACTCTTTCTGGAAACTGCATTGTTGGTTAAGGGCTTGTAAGTAAGCATTTCACGGTAAGGTCTACCTACACCTGTTGTATTTGGCGCATGTGACAAAGTTTGATTTGATTTGACTGATCCCAAACCTCTACTAATACTCCCCTCCCTCGTAACCTGCCCAGCTCTCCCTCCCTCCCTCCTCAGCCCTAGTGTGTGGTGTAGAAGTTCAGTGTCCCTTTCCTGCCACAGCGAAGCTGGACCTCAGCCTGGCCCTGTCCTACCCTGGTCCTCCTCTCCTCCAATTCTGGAGTGCTGATTGGACAGACAGGCTGACAAACATGACCTTGTGACCGCTAGATAAAGCCCTGTGTGGAGGGAAGCCATGGGTCTGGTGGCGTGATGCCACAGGCAACACCTGGCCACATCTGGGAGAGCTAAACTCCTCCTGTGACCCCCGCACATCTGGAGCTAGGGCTCTGACTGAGTGAAATAACACATACACACACACACACACACACACATTCTGGAACACATATTCTGAGACGCACACACATACTGTATACAGACACACAGACAGGCATGTACACTCATACTCACACACACTGACACTCTGTATCCAGTGTGTCCTTCAGCCTCATGAGTTGTGAGCTTGGCTGTTGTTTTTATGGATCAGATGAGGCTTGTGTTTTATCCCACAATCTGGGGGAGAAATACGATCACCTGCTCTGTCTTTCTGAGTGGCACTTTTACTACCCACTGGACCCCACTGATACTGCAGGAGCATGCATCCCCTGGTCCTCTCTGACCCAGCAGCTTCCCTACAGGCAGCAGAGGCATGTCACTGTCAGTAGAGACATCCTGACATTCTTGACTCTCAAATTTGCAGAATTGGGGTGAAAAGTATATTTTCATCCCGGTTGCTTTTTATGTTTCATCTGTCAGGATGAACCACAACAAGGACTGTATGCTGTGTCCACTGATGGCAGAGGAGGCTCGGGACTGTTCTTAACCACTGCCAAGATGTGGTGGAGTATCTAAGAAGGAGCGACGTTTGGAGGAACTGACGTCAGAAAAGCAGGTCTGGTGTGGTGCACTGATGAAGAGTCTCCCGGACTTTCCATCATCCGAACCCAACTAGAGACATTCCATCTCCATCTTCATCATCTCAATTTAAATGTGTTGTTTGCTTTTAATGCGCTTTGAGATTATTTTCTGTAATGAAAAGAGCTATACAATTTCAATAAATTCTTTTTTAATAGAGGAATCTGAGACCATGGCCCATATCCATGAAACCTCTGAGTAGAAGTGCTGATCTAAGATGAATACCATTATATGGACAGGAGGGGGAGACCTGATCCTAGATCAGTGCTCCTACTCTGGGAAGCTTTGGGGTTGTTCCATTTGATTTCAATCACTTTTGACCGCATCCCTTTTGATTTGCACAAAACTTCCCATACATGTTAGAAGTGGTCAGACAGTGACTTTTTGGACCTAGAGGTGCCTAAAGTTGACCCTTTTTGCATACCCTGCCATACCATGAGACATCCATGTCTTCATCAATGGAAAATGGAAACGGTTGAGTTTGAAATCATTTAAAAGCTTTAAAAAAGGGTTGTCATACTATTTTATCATTTAAAAAAAAAAATGGAATGAAAATGTTTTTTTATTTTTATTAATGGCAATTATTTAAAAACATAATTTTTGCATATGTTGTAGATTAGTCCCTATTTACATAATCTGAGGTGTTTTTGTTGTGCCCACCATCTGTTGAATAAAATAGAAATGTTTACTTTCAAATGGTGCTACAGAGATGGTTGGAGGTCCACCCATCAGAGAATGTTGACTTGCATGCGAATATCAGTTTTAAATTACACTGCCAATTTTCCATAGAAACCTATTGAAATCATAGAAATATAGATAATAGAAAAGATATTTGCATTTAAGTTGACATTCAACGTTGGGTGGGGCGACAGCCATCTTTGTGGTAGTAATTGGAAGTTCAATTTTACATTAAATTACAATTTCAATGGTGTACAAGCTAAATTGCAGTGATCTGAAGGTATAGGTCCATTCTGTGAATTATATTTCTATAATTGAAATGACAACCACCCTGTATTAAAGAGCATGCTCTGTCTCAACTGATGGTAGGCACAACACATTCATCTCAGATTATACATTAGGGTTTAAGCTACAACATATGCAAAAATGAAACAAATCTGAGTTTATACGTTTTTAGATAATTGATGTTAAAGGTAAAAAAAAAAGACAATTTTTATTAAAAAACATATTTTTTAAAGAAATGATTTAATTGTTTGACAAGCCCGTTTGTAAACTTTTAAATGATATCAAACTCGCTCGTTAATCTTTTCCAGTGATGAAGACATGGATGTCTCGTGGTATTGTGGGGTATGCAAAATGGGTGGGCTTTGATCTCCTGAATGTTTTGGCATTCAGGTCCACAAAGTTACTTTCTGACCACTTCTACCATGGGCAAATATGTATGGAAGGTTTCGTTCAAATCAAAAGTGAAATGGTCAAAAAGTGATTCAAATCAAATGGAACAACCATTTGCGAAAACGGGCTCTAGTGTAGGGAGCCCATATGTGACGAGGACAAGAGGAATATCATGTCTTGCTCCAGACTGGCAACCAGGCTACTACACAACCATATAACTAACCATAGAGTTAAAGGGATAGTTCACCCAAATCAAAACAGATATCTGTCTGTACTGTACATCTATGGGTCTGTAACTAATTATACTGGCACTGTATGTGGAAGGTCATACTTTATGATGCCGCTGAACTTTCATCTAACCCTGAGTTGGATGGATGACGATACTCAGGTGAGCTCTCTCCCCTCCCTTGCCCTCTGTACCATTTAAAGGTCCAATGAGGGGGCGAACCATCTTCCAAAGAACTGCTAATTTTGCCTTTTTGGGAACCTTGTTGTTCTTATTTGTGCATTCTTCTAGTCTATATACAAAACCAGTCAAACTTTTGGACACACCTACTCATTCAATGTTTTTTTGTTGTTGTTGTAGAATAGTGGTGAAGACATCAAAACTATGAAATAACACATATGGAATCATGTAGTAACCAAAATAGTTTTAAACAAATCAAAATATATTTTATATTTGAGATTCTTCAAAGTAGCCACCCTTTGACTTGATGACAGCTTTGCACACTGTTGGCATTCTCTCAACCAGATTCATGAGGAAGTCACCTGGAATGCATTTCACTTAACAGGTGTTATATGTTAAATGTTCCTTCTTAATGCGTTTGAGCCAATCAGTTGTGTTGTGACAAGTTAGGGGTGGTATACAGAAGATAGACCTATTTGGTAAAAGATCAAGTCCATATTATGGCAAGAACAGCTCAAATAAGCAAAGAGAAACGACAGTCCATCATTACTTTAAGACATTAAAAACTTTGAAAGTTTCTTCAAGTGCAGTCGCAAAAACCACCAAGCGCTATGATGAAACTGGCGCTCATGAAGACCGCCACAGGAAAGGAATACCCAGAGTTTCCTCTGCTGCAGAGGATAAGTTCATTAGAGTTACAAGCCTCAGAAATTGCAGCCCAAATAAATGCTTCACAGAGTTCAAGTAACCAACACATTTCAACATCAACTGTTCAGAGGAGACTGCGTGAACCAGGCGTTCATGGACATTAGACCGGTGGAAATTTGTCCTTTGGTCTGATGAGTCCAAATTTGAGGGTTTTGCTTCCAACCACTGTGTCTTTGTGAGACACGGAGTAGGTGAACGGATGATCTCTGCATGTGTGGTTCCCACAGTGAAGCATGTAGGAGGAGGTGTGATGGTGTGGGGGTGCTTTGCTGGTGAGACTGTAAGTGATTTATTTAGAATTCAAGGCACACTTAACCAGCATGGCTACCACCGCGTTCTGCAGCAATATGCCATCCCATTTGGTGTGTGCTTATTGGGACGATCATTTGTTTTTCAACAGGACAATGACCCAAAACACACCTACAGGCTGTGTAAGGGCTGTTTGAGCAAGAAGGAGAGTGATGGTGCTGCATCAGATGACCTGGCCTCCAAAATCACCCGACCTCAACCAAATTGAGATGTTTGGGATAAGTTGGACCGCAGAGTGAAGGAAAAGCCAACAAGTGCTCAGCATATGTGGGAACTCCTTCAAGACTGTTGGAAAAACATTCCTCATGAAGCTCTTTGAGAGAATGCCAAGAGTGTGCAAAGCTGTCATCAAGGAAAAAGGTGGCTACTTTGAAGAATCTAAAATTATATTTTCATTTGTTGAACACTTTTTAGGTTACCACATGATTCCATATGTATTAATTCATAGTTTTGATGTCTTCACTATTATTTCAAAATGTTGGAAATAGTCAAAATAAAGAAAAACTCTTGAATGAGTGGGTGTGTCAAAACCTTTGACTGGTACTGTATAGCGTTTCCCTTGTCCCGCTACAAGGCCACCTGATTCTGTCCCAACCACCACTCCTACTCAAAGAACTCTTCAACCTCTGCTTCTCTCTCTCGCTCTCTCTCTCACACACACACACACACACACACACACACTGTTTTCTCTCATCCCAATCCCCCCCACTTCTGTACATTCTTCTCCCTGCTCCCAACCCTATTCTACTGTAAACTGTTTACACACAATGCGAGTGGTTGTCGTGACAACGGACCAGGCTCGGGGCGAGTTGCAGGTGTTCCTGTTTGGGTTTGAGGGAGCCCTCAAGTTTCTTTTTTTAAAGAACATTCCGCTAGTTTGAGTTCTGGGCTCTTATTTATTTATTTCAGATGGCCCGTCAAACAGACAGGTTTATATCAACACAGAGGACCAGCTTCCTGTTATTACAGACCCCCCCCCCCCCCCACTTCCTCCAGCCCCTCCACACACACACACTACTCAAATATATACTATAAGGAAATGCACACACAACTCCATGAATTGAGGCATGGTCATCACATTGTACACATAGGCTGTGCAAACGCAAGCACTCACACACAAACACACATTCTACATGTGCTTACACACACAGAGAGAGAAACATGCATTACGTTACACACAGCTACACAGACAGACATACACATACCAGTTAACACAAACACACAGAGATGCGAACATCCCTCTCCTCATCCCTGGTTGTCTGTTAAGGACAGTTATGTTTACGGCTTATGTACTTGTCGTTCCCACTACAGATAAACAGATGGGGAGATTGCATTGATGGCCGGACTGACTGACTGACTGCTGAATGTTGTCTGTGAGAACAAACATCATGGGCACCATGGAAATGGAGGGTGACGAAGCTTACATAGTCCTGAGCCCGTCTCCACAAAGCTTCTCAGAGTAGGAATGCTGATCTAGCATGAGTTTAGACTTTTAGATCATAATTAATAGGATTTTATGGACAGATCCTAGATCAGCACTCCTACTCTTTGACGCTTTGTGTATACGGAGCCTGGTCTGCCAAAGACCACACTGTGTATCTGGAGATGCATCAGGAGAATAAAAACTAGCACACCCAAATGTACAAAATATAAAAGTAGCACATACTAATCTTGTGTAATTGAAATGTATATTATCTTTTTGTCTCACAATTGTTGTCACTATTATTATCATAGATATATAATATATCCCATTTACCCTTAAAAATGAGAATGGAACAGAGGACCAAGGGAAAAAAAACGTCTACGGGTGAGGTGAGTCAAACTGACTCTGAAAATACTCTTAGACACACCACTGCTGATTACGCTACTCACTGTGTGCTCAGCTTGCCAAGGAAGGGAGACGTAGTCTGGCCTCAACGGTGGTGTTGGCACCTGCGTTAAAAAGTATACAGCTAATGTATCAATGGTTCATCACCCACTCTTCTCTGGCACTGCTTCACACATGCAGTTTGTTGATCTTGGAAGTCTGAAAATACCTCAAACATAAATAGCTGACCTTGGTTCAGAGCTATATGTATTAAAGTAGACACAGGAAGGGGAAGTACCACAGCCCTGTCACCCCAGACACAGGGCATAGTTTTGGGGTCGTCGTCAAGGCAACACAGAACTGTGTATAACCTTGAATGAAAAAGCTATCTGCTATTTCAATGTTCTGTGAGATATTTTGCTGACGATTGTTGATGAGAGTGGACAGGTTTTGGAGAAGTCGATCAAGCCAAAGCTTTACTCCTCTCAGAGATCACTGTCCTATGCAGGCAGTCATTTGTGTGTGTGTGTGTGTGTGTGTGTGTGTGTGTGTGTGTGTTGCATAGACAGTTTGACCAGATGGATGATATAAAGTCTTGGCTTGCTCTAGACAGCTTGGATGCTGCTAGTGGGGAAGTCCCCTGTGGTGGAATTAGTGCGGTCTGACTGCCACGCTTCTGAGAGGTCATGGGGATCACAGAGGTCGTGTCTACACTTGACACTTACACGTGACTCGAAGATCGCATTGAAAAGACGGGTCTAGATGCACAAAAGTCACTTTGTGATCTGATTGTGTTCAGATCTGGCTTACCACTTCAGGAGGTACTCAAGGAGGCATTGCATGCGGATTTCTCCTCTGTCTGGCTACCGAAAGTGCACACAGTGGGCGACGACATCAGCGCTCCCCCACAAGTCTCCAGAAAACGTGTGTTTTGGGACAGAGGCACCTTTTCAGTATAGTGTTGGAAGAAATACGTGTGAGCTGGCCTCAAATGCTAGCCAGCTAGCTAATATTTAGAATAAATATTTGTTGGGGGGGCTAGAGATATGCTAAACCGTTTGCAATATCTTTAGCGTTGCTTGCTAGCTAGCTAGCTGGCAAGCTACAGAAGTTAACTGGCTAGTTAGCTACAGTAGTTAGCTACCTCCTTCAATTGTTGTTGTGTTATTATCATATTCTGCCTATTCCACCGTCTGTAGAATATATGCTGCAATTTGAATATAGCGCAGGAAAGGGGAATCTGGCCACACTGTGGACACGGTAGACACATTTAAATGTAGATGTACGACGCATTCGGAATTCCGTGATCAGAACTCTATGATCCGAATACTAAAGCTGCATGAACTGTCACGTCGAGAGAGAGAGTTAGTTTTATACGTGCCCTGTTTATCTCTCACATCCACTCCTCTAACCTCCGTACACATTTATAAAATGATTGTCTTGATAACAAGGACGAACACTCCCCCACACGCATACACACACCCACACAATCTTCAACACACACCCTGGTCCACGTTTGCCTGCTCAACAACCTTGTCTTCAGCATTTGCATGATAATTGGAATGTGTTTCTGGGGGAGGGAGGGGCAGGATGTCGAACAGTCAGTGTGTGTGTGTGTGCATGCGCATGCACGTGTGTGTGCACGTATTTCTGTGCGTTGGTGTGTGTGTAAGGGAGAAAGTAAAAGTGAGTCATCATATAACCTGAAAGGAAAGTGTTGGTACAGCAGGTTTTGTCCTGCATTTGCAGGAAGGTTTCAGTCAATAGGACACCGAGAGGAAACCTGTTGGCTCTCATAGTCTCCCGGTGAGGTGGTGGTGGAGGGTGGTGGTGGTGGTGGTGGTGGAGAGTCTGAATGAACGAGGGGGAGGGAGGCCAGAGGGGTGTTGCCATGAGTGACCCCCTCCTGCCACCATCTCCCTCTCCCTTACTCTGTCTTGAAAACAGTGAGCTCAGGAGAATGGAATCTTATCTCTGCAAAAATGCACTTTGGAATTCATCACCAGCGAATGCAAAACATCAGCTCCTTGTGTGCGTGTGTGAGCGCATTTGTCTGACCATGCGAGCATGTGTTTGTCTAACCATGTGAGTGTGAGAGTGTGTGCCTATTGGTGTGTGGTTTGTGTGCACGAGAGTCTGTACATGGTGTGTGTTTTGTGGGCCATGAGTTACCCCAATTCTTTCATGTGAACTGTTGGTGAAAGTTTTCCTCTGTTCCTCCTCATCCCTCACACTGCAGTCCACTCTCGGACATCAAGATCAAATTGTCCTTCCCAGCACGCAACACTCACAAATCATCCACTCCACTCGCAGTGTCATTCCTTCAGAGGCCAAACCCAGGATCATTTGTTCTCAACATTTTAATAGCAACTGTGTGCACTTCCAATTATCTTTCCTTCAAACGATTAAAGATTAATACTTTAATATGATCTTCAATGTATTTTTGAATACCGTATTAAGGTACATTTCACAAGATACAGATGTAGGATATTAATTTGGTAAAGTTTGCTACAGCAGGAAAATTATCTTGCAGCAACAGGAAATGTGAATTATTATGTGTATTATAATTAATGGACATTTCTTTAGAGTGTTGACATTTTTTGTTTGGGCAAATCAAGTCTGACATTTTAAAGAGAAAATGACAAACTTTAGAAGCCATTTAAACCTCGAATACTCTACACAATTCTCAGCAACAAAAGAGTGATCAAATTAAGATCCTACATCTGTACGTACAAGTTGGCTATTTTCAATGGAACTTTTTTCAGGCAATAT
This sequence comes from Oncorhynchus mykiss, assembly GCF_013265735.2. Classification (NCBI taxonomy): domain Eukaryota; kingdom Metazoa; phylum Chordata; class Actinopteri; order Salmoniformes; family Salmonidae; genus Oncorhynchus; species Oncorhynchus mykiss. The sequence goes on along the minus strand of NC_048591.1, from coordinate 6,469,786 downwards.
CGCTACAGAAATACCAGTGCACAATAGGCTTTAGAGCACACCATCAGCCATCTCATATACTTACAGAGTGACATCAAAAGAACGTGTGTCATGCATCATGTGTGTGCAGTTCTCAGTTTAATGAGGTTACCTGAACAAACAGATGTTTAGTTGGGAACAGATAAGGAGTTTGGAACTTTGTCACAGATATAAAGTGGCTCGTAAATCCTCCCATTATCGCCTGAGAAGCATTTATACTCACGCTGAACAGCTCTACTTCAGCTGTTTGTGTTATTGCTGAGGCCAAGGATCACTTAAGACCCAAGATACGCCATCGTCAATACAGTTTTACTGCTCTTCTCCTCACCTCACTTCCTGCTTTCACGCCTAGGCTATGCTATTTTCAGTCCCACCTGACTCTACAATCCATTACGTCTTTAATTCAGCGATTAATTGAGCAGTGACATGGATGCGATGTCTCTGGGTGGTTGTCAGCCGTGTTGAAGTTTAATTCATCAAATCATAACAGAATGAAGCCCTTGTGTGTAAGGTCCATTTCCTTGATGACTTTTCCTATGTCAGACACACACAAAGGGGCAACAATGTTCATACCGTACAATATTTGTACATAAAGTGTGTGTGCTGAAAACTAAGGTACGCCATGATGATGATATAGGTAACAATTTGAAGTGAAGGGTACATAGGGATCAAGGGCCCTAGTCTCTGTCCCCTCTTCTCCAAATGTGACTCCAGTCAGTGTAGTGGACAGGAAAAGGATCGAGGGGTGGTGGGGGGGAAGACTCCGGTCGGCTTGTTAAGAGAGCGGTGAGGTATTACTTTAAAAGCTCCTCCACCCCCGTCGGAATGTGGAGGGGGGAACGTGGGACAGCGGACGTCTTTTCCAGAGGACGGGAAACCTGGGGGCAGAAGTGGAGTTATACCACTGCTCTCGTGATGAAGGGTCCTTACAGTAGCCTACTCTAACTGAAGGTTCCATATGCAGCAGATGGGAGTCTATGAAACTCACTCCTCAGCCTGGAGTATTTTCGGTGGCGCAATTGGGTAAGACACTTCAGGAGGGTGGTCACGTGTGTTTGCAAGGCAGAGGTCCTGGGTTTGAGCCTTGGTAAGAGCTGAATCAGGGGGGAGCGGTACTCGTACTCGCTTTACACATACAGTAGCATACTCACTGAAAGGTGCATACAGTAGCCTACTCACTGAAAGGTGCATACAGTAGCCTACTCACTGAAAGGTGCATACTCTCACGCCCTGACCTTAGAGAGCCTTTTTATTTCTCTATTTGGTTAGGTCAGGGTGTGATTTGGGTGAAACATTCTATGTTTTCTATTTCTTTGTTTTTGGCCAGGTATGGTTCCCAATCAGAGGCAGCTGTCTATCGTCTCTGATTGGGAATCATACTTAGGTAGCCTTTTTCCCACCTGTGTTTGTGGGTAATTATTTATTTTCTGTGTGTGTTTGTATGCGCCACGGTTGCGCCACGTCCGGTTTCTGTTTACCTATTTTTTGTGAAGGTTTCACTTTATTAAAGATGTGGAATTACATGCACGCTGCGCCTTGGCTCATTTACGACAGGGAGTTTGAAGACAGTGAACGTGACACGTACAGTAGGCTACTCACTGAAAGGTATATGCAGTAGGCTACTCACTGAGAGACTGGACTGGTTCATGTTGTGGTCACAGCACATGTTGCTTCCTAGTGGCCTCTTATTGGATAACATTAGATAACGGTCCTGTGAATTGTCTGAGCTCACAGATGGGATGGTGTGTGTGTTGTCCCTCTGGCCCAGGGTAATTCATCAGACTGGGTGAATTGATGGGAGTTGGGTTGAGTGTGTGTTTGGGGGTGAATCTCCAGATGAAATCTAATATGTGAGACGAAGCATCTTAAAGAGACGTTTCCTCGTAGCCCTGCCCGATGAATACCAATTTGGTGGCCGCCGCTGGAAGGACGATTGCCCCTTGCTTGAACAAGGCGGTGGGGAATTACAATGTTCCTTTTTCTGGCTCGATCCATCCAATCACAGCCCCCAAATTGTAGTGACTTTATCCTCCCCTATGAGTCATCCATTCATACCTTGGTCTGGTAAGATAATATGTTTGGTCTTATTCAGTAACATACTCATGAATTGATCATAGAGATTGTATTGTCTATGATCATCTCAGCATGTTAGCTGATAATGAAAACGGTGTCCTTGAAAATCAGTGGGTGGGTTTGTAAAAGTAATGAAGGAAAATAATTAGCCAGTCCACCCTGACCTTATCTCTAACTGTGTGTGTGTGTGTGTGTGTGTGTGTGTGTGTGTGTGTGTGTGTGTGTTTGATGGTAGTGGGGGTGGTCTGACTTAGTGACATCACCATCAGGGAGGATCCAAATGACCAGGAAAGTCAATTAGAGTTACACTGAGTTTACCAGCTGGACTCTCTGTATAGCACAAGAGAGAGAGAGAGAGGAAAAGGGAAAAAGGGGAGGAGAGACAAAAAGAGAATGAGAGACAACGAAAGAGAGGAAGGGAAAGAGACACATTTCGGAAGCTGGGGACCAGAGGGAATTTTTTGCCGGTTACAGAATAGTCTCCAGACTAATTTGTCTTGTGCAGGTCCATACAGTAGATAAATTGCGTGTATATTTGTCTCTCTGTGTCTGAGCAGAGGTGGAAGTGTCGGCGACAGAGAGAGGGAGTTGCCTGTTTGAAGAGGTCAGGCAGGCAGGGGAAAGCCGGTGGATATGTTTTAAGAGGCCGCTTATCTGAAACTGACAACAGGATGAGAGGGTGAGTGAGGGGGGAGAGCCCAGCAGTACAGGGGGAGAACCATGGAGAGTACACCGTCCTCATTCACAGCCCACTCACAGAGGACACACAGACACAGGCTAACCTGAGAGAGAGAGAGAAGCAGAGATAGAGGGAAAGAAAGAGAGGGAAAGAGTCTACTTTGTCCACTCTGTCCGACCGAGTGGGAGCGAGAGGCGAGGGTTCGTAACACTGGAGCTCAAGGATAAACCATGGACTCTGCACACCTCTTACCACGCCTGGACGTGAGTACTGCACACTCACACACACACACACACACCCACCCATAAACACACACTCTCTCACACACACGCAAACACACACATATACTGTCTATGTCTGCCAAGCCAACTCTGCCTGGCCACAGGAACTTCACTGCTCAAACCATTAGCCACTCTAGGGAGAACAAACGCATGCTCACACGCCCGCAGAGGCTGGCATACTGTGTTGCTCTAAATCAAACGCCTGGAAGCCGAAGGTCCGAGAACAATGTGACTGTTATGTTTTCAGAAGACATAACGTGACTCCTCTGTAGGAGCGTAAAGGCATGACTTATTCCTCTGTGTTAACGGAGAATCCAGCTTTTCAGTGTTGTTTCTGTCTTTTCCACCTCGGGTCCTGTGTCGACCAGACGCGTGAAGTCTTTGAACTCTCTGATGTCACGTGTCGGACATGTCACTGTTTCCACCAAATGCTTCTGCAATGTTCGGCCCTCAGCGAGCCCCCTGTTCACCAAAACGTAGCCTCCTGCTGCCGGTCACTTAGCTCCCTGACTCTCAGATCGTCTGAACGTAGCTCGGAAGGAAACGTGTGGATCACGGCGAGGGGGGGGGGGGAGTGTGAAAACGGAGGCGTGCAGTTGTGAATGTCCGAGCTGAAATTAGATGAAGACGTACAAGAGCCGAACGCCTTTCCGGTGACAGGTTCAGGTTGAAATAGAATGGAGACAAAGTTGACTTGTTGATGCCCTGCACCTTATGTGCTACTTAGACTCTTGTGAGAATGTACCTGGGAATGAAAGCCCTGGCAGTAGTGACTACTATACTGTACATTGTGTGTCTGTCTAATGTCTTTCCAAAGGACCAGGTAGCTCATGTCCCAAATCAAATCAAATGTTATTTGTCACACGCTTCGCAAACAACAGGTGTAGGCCAATGGCGAAATGCTTACTGACGGGGCCCTTTTCTCACAAGGCAGAGTTAAAGATACATTTATATAAAAACATTAGAATAGAAATAGTGACAAGAGGAATGAAACACAGTGAATAACGGAGAACAATAACGAGTCAAAATAGCACGCTATAAACATGTACCGGAACCGAGTCGATGTGCAGGGCTACAAGGTAATTGAGGTTACTATGTACATACAGTATGGTACAGTAGGGGTAAAGTGACTAGGCGACAGGATAGATAATAGACAGTAGCAGCAGTGTATGTGGTGAGTGTGAAAATGTGTGTGTGTGAGAGTGTCAGTACGCATGTGTGTGTGGGCGCATGTAGTGTGTGTGTGTGTGTGTTGGGGTGTGAGTGTAAGTATGTGTGAGTGTGTGGGTCCAGTGTGCCAACAGTCAGTGCACGAGAGTTAGTGCAAAAAAAGGCCATTACAGGTTGTCCGGGTAGCCATTTGATTATCTATTTAGCAGTCTTCTTTAGCAGTCTTCTTTAGCAGTCTTCTTTAGCAGTCTCATGGCTCGGGGGGGGAGAAGTTGTTCAGGGTCCTGTTGGTTCCAGACTGGTACCACATGACGTGCGGTATCAGAGAGAACAGCCTATGGCTTGGGTGGCTGGAGTCTTTGACCATTTTTTGGGGCCTTCCTCTGATACCGCCTGGTGAAGACGTGCTGGATGGCAGAGAGCTCGGCCCAAGTGATGTACTGGGCCGTACGCACCACCCTTTCAAGGGCCTTGCGGTCAGGTGCCTCGCAGTAGCAGTTTCTGGCGATGTTGTGAGAGAGTTGGTTGGTTCCCCAGTAGCCGGAAAATGTCTGGTCTACTCCACCTCTCCTTAGGGAGCCTCATCGTCTGCTGTCATCTTAACCCTGTCTGCATTCTCCTCCGTGTGTGTGTGTGTGTGTGTGTGTGTGTGTGTGTGTGTGTGTGTGTGTGTGTGTGTGTGTGTGTGAAGCATATTTTTGTTGTGATTGTACGTGTGCATGATGCATGCGCAGCGCTATGCCTTAAAAAACATTCAAATCGATTGGCTTTTGTCCATCACACGCATACACATTCACACACACACAACATATCTGTTCCTCTTGGCATGTACGTGTTTGCACTCAGCCTGCGTGGTGCGTACGCGTGGAGCCGTGCAGTAAATACCGTGGCAGGGGCCGGGGCAGTAAATACCGTAACGGTTTGTTGAGGAAGGCGAGCGGCGGGCTGAATGTCTGGGGCCGCCCGCTCATTAGCCTCTTAATCGCCCCAGCTGGGATAAATTATAATACACTCTAATAAAAACCACCCAGCAGGCAACCAGGAATATTATTCTAATGATTTCATCTGTCACGCTTCGAGATAAAAAAAATGTTTTGTCCTCCTAGCTTCAGCCTCATACATTAAATCATAAAGCAGTGAATGCCGAGGTCATCAGAGAGCTCCGTCGTGTGTTAGCGATGTATAGAGAGGGGTGAGGAACATTCCAGATGCATTAGGTGTAGGTGTGTCGGTTTCAGGTGATTATGAGAATGGTCCACACAGGTGCTGGTTGAGCAAGTCAGAAAGAAAAAACAAACGACGTTCTTGCGATGTGTGTAACGTGAGCTTGCCCAAGTTGGTGTGGGTGAGTTGAAGATTTCCACGACATACAGTCATTATGACATGGGGCAGCCAGTCTGTGTGTGTGTGTGTGTGTGTGTGTGTGTGTGTGTGTGTGTGTGTGTGTGTGTGTGTGTGTGTGTGTGCGTGCGTGTGCGTGTGCGTGTGCGTGTGTGTGTGTGTGTGTGTGCGTGTGCGTGTGTGTGTGCGTGTGTGTGCGTGTTAGAGAGCAAGAGAGAAGGAAAGGGAGAGAAGGAATCTGGGGAAAAGAAACACGGGAAGAACAACAGGAAACGAAAGTGGCGGGACCAGGCGTAACACGAAGACAGCGGCCGCGGATAAATCAGCCGGCTGCGGTGACACTGGGCCCTCTCGCCCCGGCAACACTCGGCAGCACTCTTCCGCAAAAACACCATTCATTTAGAGGGCTTAGGAAAAAGACCAACATAAGGGAGAGAGGGGAGAGAGAAATGAAGATAGGGAGAAAAAGAAAAACAGAGGTTGGGAAAGAGAGAGACATGCAGATAAAGAAGAATGGAGAGACAGGGAACACAGGGGGGGGGGGGGCAGTGGAAAGAGATATGGAAAAGGACAAGTGGTGATAGAGAGACTGAGTCAAAGAGAGAGAAGGGGAGCGTATATACAGAGTATATATCTGTATGTCTTTGTATATATCTGTATATCTCTGTACATCTCTGTCTATCTTCACTTCTCTCTCTTTAACTCTTGTCTCTCTATCACCCCTTGTCCTGGTCCATATGTCTTTCCTCTCCCCGCCAGAGGAGATATACAGAAAATAGAGGGGAAAGAAATGGAGAGGAACTAAGAGAGAATGGGGGGGGACAGATAAACAGAAAGGGGGGGATTGATGCAGCGACAAATGAAGGCGATAAAGAGGGACTAAGAAAACGAGAGACTAAAAGACAGAGCGTGAAGAGACGTAGAGAGAGGGAAAGAGAGACACTTATGTTGGTCTGTTTTGATCTGTGGGTTCAGAGGGCCAGCGAGCAGACCGCCCTGCCTGATTACACACACAAATCTCTCGTCTTCGTGCGCATGGGGTCACTCTACCGTCTGCTCCGGGTCAGACATAATCTAATATGTCTGAGAGCACCCCCTCTCCCCACCTCACCCCTCACCTCCCCCGGAAGACTTGATTAGTCCCATTTCAGCGGAGAGAGAGAGAGGGGGGGGGGGGGGGGGGGGGGTGGAGGGAGGGAGGGAAAGCTAATGCAGGGATGTCACCATCCAGGATGAATGGAGGGGGGGGGGGGCTTGACGGAGAGGATGGCAGATAATGAGGCCAAATGGAGTTTAGTGGCTTCTCTCCCAGTTTAGATTAGATGGAGAAACACAGGGAGATGGGTGGACGAACTCTAGATGGATGTATGGCAGGGTGTCCTCTGACTCCCCCCACAACCACCACCCCCACCCACCCACTCCCCCTTCTGCAAGTAACCTTTGAACCTTCATTATGGGGGGGGGTCCTCAATCTAGTTTACGAGCCTTGGGACGCCACGGGAAAGGCTGTACAGTTGTGGCTCTCTAATCTCTAATCGTACTCTAATTGTCCTGTAGCGTTGCCTCAAGTGGAGAGGCATCGGGCGGAAGGACATTACTTTGGGTGGGGCTGCCTGAGTTAATGGCTAGTGAGCAGAGTCCCACGCTCACAGCTTATTTTCCCAGGGTATTACTGTGTCTGTTCTTGCTCTCGCTCACACACACACACACACTCACATGCTTACACACACACACACACACACACTCACACTCACACTCACACTCACACTCACACTCACACTCACATTCACTCACACACACACGCATACACACACGCACACACACACAAACCCACACACAGCCCGTGAACTTCTTGTAAACCCTACTCTGACACTATAGCATGATCGGCTGTCATTAGGGCGTCGTTATGTGTTCGTTGTGCCATAAACGCCTCAGTTATCTAGCTGTGTCGGACTTGATCGATTCTCAGCTCAGTGCCGAGATGAGATAGGGAGAGTGCAGAAGTGCAGAACTAGAAAACACTTTGCTCGAGTCTGCAGGGAAAACTAGGACGTTGAGCTCTACCTCGTTTACATTCATTGAGACGTGTCTTTTCTTCTTAGAATAATGACGACATCTGTTATTTCTTTCGTTGTAGGATGATGGTAAAGCAGACCGGTTGGGAGGAGAGAAGTCATGGCCCAGCCCAGGTCTCAGTCTCTACGTGAACCTCCAAACTTTGAATGCTTTGAACCAAATCTAGGGTCAGCTTACCCTCCCCCAATCCTAACGGCAAACTGACTCGCTAGTTAAGTGCCAACTTCATCCTACTTTGAACAATAGACAGGTCAGACACCCCTACCCTGACCTCTAGTTCCTGACTCCAGAGGGCACAAGGCCATTAAGGCCTGTAGTTTGTTATTAGTCACTCATTGGGGTGGTAACCCGGCTGGATGGGGCGTTAATGCTATGACCTCCAGCACTGGGCCTTTTTCCCCGCGCAGCAGACAGGCCAGTTAGCAACTATGGTCTCATTATTTGGTTGAAGCTCCTGTATAGGTAAGCTGTGGGAAGTAAATTAGAGCAATATAGATATAAAGTACAGTAGCTCCACTAGCTATTATTCTCCAGTAAAGTCAACTGGCTTTAAATAAATCAAATCAAATCAAATTGTATTTGTCACATACACATGGTTAGCAGATGTTAATGCGAGTGTAGCGAAATGCTTGTGCTTCTAGTTCCGACAATGCAGTAATAACCAACAAGTAATCTAGCTAACAATTCCAAAACTACTACCTTATAGACACAAGTGTAAGGGGATAAAGAATATGTACATAAAGATATATGACTGAGTGATGGTACAGTCATATATCTTTAGCTCATTGGTGGTGTTTATCAGGACTACTATTAAGGTTCTCCTACGCATGTACACACACACGCAAACACAGAATATATCCTCTGCTTAATCACTGTTATCCTCCTGTGCTTGAGTTTCCTAGGAGATGGGGCCTTGGCAACACATAGCAATACGTGAACAATAAGGAAAACAAAGTGGTGCTGTTTTTACAGCCATGTGTATCCAGCAAACAACTTCACATGGACTCCAGCAGTACATTTCTTGGTATCGCGCCAGACTTACTGCATGATAGCCCGACAAGCAGTGTGTGAATTACGTGAGGGGTGCTTTGGGGGAGGGGGGTTTCTCTAATTGAACCATTCTCCTATTTGTTTAAACAGCACGTTTGTACTGCTACAGTGGTAAATATGAAAATAAAAGATGACGCCAAATGAAACGAACACCCCCACCTCCCTGTCACGGTTTTAAGGCCAGTGAAAGTCGATTGGGGTTCGTTTTAAGGCCTCTCTCTCTCTCTCTCTCTCTCTCTCTCTCTCTCTCTCTCTCTGTCCCTGTCTCTCTGCCTCGCTCTGTCTTTAACTTTTGCTAGCGAACTTGCAACATTGTATTGACTGGGTCCAACCCACGAGCAAACCTGCAACATGATCAACTTTGGTCCCAGTGGATCTTACATAATAGTTTCACAGTTGATGAGCTCCGCACAGACAGAGCTGTATTTGAGTCCCGTATTTCAGCCTCTTCTCAGTCGTCCCGACTTGTCTTTCGGACCCCAAAAAAAGGTACATTTGTCACCAAGATGCGTCAATTCATTCACAAGAGTGTAGAACTAATGACATATCCCGAATGTCATAAAACGTTCTCTCTGAGGATTTAAGCTATGAATAGTGGTATTTCAAACCCCCACACTCCAATTTGCTGAAAGACGTTAAACATATGGTATAGGAATTTCAATGAACAACGTGGGACTTTAAAGAGCACCACTGGAAGTGTCAAGAAGTGAACGACTTGAGCGTTCCGTTTCCTCTTCTCCCTGAAATAAACCCTAACTTCACTCCTCTCCTCACCCTCTCCTCCCCCACTCCTCCCCCTCTCTCCCTCATGCAGATCCACCATGTTCCCTGCTAACCTCTTGGTCCTGATGGTCCTGCTGCTACCTCAAGCCTCGTCTGGTCGCCAGGGCGGAGCCACCGAGCCCGATGGTAGTGTGTCGTCGTTGTTATCGTCATCACCAACCCCCCTGGACCCTAGCCTGGCCCAGACCATCCAGAACCTGCTGCTGAGCCGCCTGGGCCTGCAGTCCCACCCCAACCCCCGGCCAGGTGCCCCCGTCCCACAGTACATAGTGGACCTCTATCGCTTCCACTCCCAGCAGTACCACCTAGTCCAGGATCCACACTTCAGCTACCCCAGCCAGCATGTCCAGGAGGCCAACACCGTGCGCAGCTTCCACCACACAGGTAACATTACACATGTGGTCTGGGCCCAATATCCCCAAAGCGTCTGAGATTAGTTTAGCCTTTAAGATCATAATGAATAAGATCATATGGACAGATCCTGGATCAGCACTCCTAATCTGAGGCTCTGTGTGGATAGTTTGCAACGCTGTTCTACCTTGTCCTGCCACTGATTGGGATCAGTTCCACAACACGTTTTTTAATGGACACTGTTCTACACATCCCATTTGTAGTTTCAGTCCGGGTTAGATGGCATTGATGGCGACAGGGCTGTGATACCCAGTCTGTTTCTGTTATGACTCCACCTTGGCAGTCAGTAGGCTCCAAAGTCAGACCCTCTATTTTCCATTTGATAACGTGGATGTTTCCATAACAGTCACAAGCTAACCAGCAACAAGTGGAGGTCCTATTCTGATGCTAGTGTGTGCAATGAAAAGCTTATCTAGCTGTTTATGGCACTGAATGTGTCTGACATTTAAAGTTAAGGGTTGACAGGTCAATTTACCTTGTATTCGACATTGTGAGATTACGATGTTTGATAATAGGAAATCCTACAAGAGAGACCTCCATGGAACCGCAGAGAACATCAGTTTTGTTTTACAAATTGAACCTTCTTCTCTGAACTATCTTAACCCCTCCCTCCCTCCCTCCCTCCCTCCCTCCCTCCCTCCCTCCCTCCCTCCCTCCCTCCCTCCCTCCCTCCCTCAGAGTCTACCAGTCCCTCACTCCCCCTTGAAAAGAGGCAGACCACCGCGAGCAACAACAGGGTCCCCATCTCCTTCAACGTGTCGTCCATCCCCCAGGATGAGCGTGTGGTGTCTGCAGAGCTACGTTTCTTCCGGGGTGGTGGGGCCAGCCCGGGCCCTGGGGCCCACAGGGTCAGCCTGTTCCTCTCTGGAAGCCCTGGGGACTCTGAGTCTGAGCCCACTCTGCTGGAGTCACGGGTCCTCACACGGGCCCCCAACACCAAGCCAGCTGTCTCCTGGGAGGCATTCAGCCTCAGCACCGAACTCTTTCTGGGGGCCCACGCTCAGACTGGGAGCCTTTCCTTCCTCCTGGAGGTGACCCCTCTGGGTAACACCACCCTCCTCACCCCCCCTGACCATGATGCTTTACCACCTTCCACTGGGGAGGAAGGACGAAGAGTGGGACACCTGAGGGTGCGCAGATCTCTGGGACAGGACGAACACAGCTGGGCACGAGAGAGACCCCTGCTGGTTACTTACAGCCATGACGGGCGTGGGGAGGCACTAGCCGCCCATGTCCGGAGAACCTCTGGCACTGCCCAGAGGATGAGGGGGAGGAAGGGGGCCAGAGAAAGGGGCAGGAGTAGCAGCAGCAACCGGGGAAGGGACAGAAACAAGGACAGGGAGAGGGACAATGACCGGAGTGCCAGCCCTGGCTGGGGCAGTAGCTGGGACGAGGGTGGAAGAGTGAAGCGTAATGGTGGCCGCGCAGCAAAGCTGAAGCGTCTGTCCCGCACCCGCTGCCGCCGCCACCCACTCTACGTGGACTTCAAAGACGTGGGCTGGAACAAGTGGATCGTGGCGCCTAGCGGCTACGACGCCTTCTTCTGCCTGGGGGAGTGTCGCTTCCCGCTCGCCGACCACATGAACTCATCCAGCCACGCCATGGTGCAGACGCTGGTGAACTCGGTGAACGGAGCCGTGCCGCGGGCCTGCTGCGTGCCCACCGCCCTCAGCCCCATCGCCATGCTCTACCTGGACCCGCAGGACCGCGTGGTGCTCAAAAACTACCAGGACATGGTGGTGGAGGGCTGTGGATGCCGGTGACGGGAAACAAAAGAGAGGAGAGGGAGGAGAGAGATGGAAGGAGAGATTGATGGCGTAAAGACAGGGGGCAAGGACAGAACCCAGCCCAGCAGGACCACGTGAAACAAGAGGACCTGGATCTTGTGGCGGAGGGATGCAAATACTAGTACTAGCGGGGGGCCGGCAAGATGGATGAGGCAGGAAGAGAAGAGACGGGAATGTAGAACCCAATCCAGCAGGAACAAGTGCTTTCTAAGAAGTGCGTGGTGTCGGAGGGCCACAGCTGTCGGTAGTGGAAATAAAGAGGAGTAGAAAGAGCGGAGAAGAAAGAGAGAGGGAGAGAGATGGAAAGAGAGAGAGAGAGAGGACAAACAGAGACAGAGGAGCCCCCTTAGGACACACAGTGCAGTGCTTCAGAAGTACCACACAGTGAGAGTATGAAGAGAAGACAGAGGGAATGACGGAGAGAAATAACGAAGCAGTCTTCCACATCCCGGTAGGGGAAGAGGATGCTGCTGACAGGAGAAGAGGGGAACGACAGCCAGGAGTAGAGGAGAAGATAATCCTCCCATTAGCCCCACCTCCTCTCCTTCAATAGCACTCCACTCGCTGACAGCCCTGTGCTTGTTCAGTGCTCCCTCGCCAGCCCTCTACGTGTCTGT